>NC_054382.1:18803068-19103068 GCF_017654675.1 Xenopus laevis
GATTGTGAATCCTACTGTGCTGAAATATCACTAATTCAACTAATTGATCTTTTCCGTTTGTATAACTCATTGATCCAAATATTGGAGAGGTTGATGATTTCTTATATTTTGCTTTTGAAGACTGATGGATAAATAAGGGCCACTTTATATATATATGTATGATGTCCGGCTTTATATATTTTTCCCAAACTTAATAATGGAAGACCAATTATTTTTGGCCCATGGAATCACTACTGCAGCCAATATCAATGTGCTTGGACTATCTCTTTTGGTCTTAGGCACATACAACCTCACATACAACCTCACATACAACCTCACATACAACCTCACATACAAGCTCACCAAGCCTTCAGGATTCAGCGGATGTACCCTGTACATTTCGTACATTGGCTGATGTTACAGAAAAGTCTATGCTGGCCACATTGGATGTTAAAAGACTTAATGCTATCATTCTATAGTAAGAGGCACATTTATCAAGGGTCAAATTTCAAATTCATGTGAGTTTTTTAAAACTCCCATAAACTCCCATGAACTCAAAATTCGACCAATCGAAATGTATTGAAAAAAAAAATTCTCATTTAGAATCGACCCAAAAACTCAAATTGAATTTTTCTCCAAAAAAACTCAAATGTCCGGAAGGCTGCAAACAACTCGAAAGCAATTTGTCAGGTTTTAGGTGGCGACTAGTGTAAATCTTAAGGGCCAGAGTAAAATCGAAAATCTAATTTTTTAAAAAAACTCAAATCGAATTTGAATAACTGCCTAGTCGAATTGGACAGTTTTGACCAAAATACAACACGAAAACTCGAATTTCGAATTCGAATTTTCAATTCAACCCTTGATATATCTGCCCCTTAGTGTATAAGCTGATGAGCATATTGATGAAGCACCAATTGAATGAGTCTAATAATTACTAGAATCTTAAAATTTATTTGACGGAAAATATTACTGACAGGTTACCAAGATATCGATGGGATCTAGGGGTGAGAGAAAGTTACCAGAGGTGGCAAAAAGCTGCTTCCGGTAACTTTAAGAGCCGAAATTCTGATCAGAATTTTGGCTCTGCTAGTGCAGAGAGATCAATTGAGGCCCCCCCTACACCCGCTCCGGTTCTCTAAATGGTATGCACCGGGTGCCAGGGTGGTGGCATCAGAAAAGCCGCCTCAGGGTGACAAGGACCACCAAAACGTCCCTGATGGGATCAAACATTGTATCAAAGTACACTAATCATTTTATTGGGACATTTAGGGGATCAAATGCTACAGCAAAATACACTAATCATTTTACTGGCACCAATGCTATCAAATGCCACACCAAGATACACTAATCATTTTATCGGAACACTAATGGGATCAGATGTTGCAACAGGGTACACTCATCATTTTATCGGGACACCAATAAGATGAAAGAAAGTCTCCTGATGCAGTTTTGTAAATCCACCCTGCGAGGTTTGGTTTTATTATTATTATTATTATTATTGTTTGCTTTATTTACATTACTTTAATTGTTCTACATGTCATGACTCCTGAACTATGAAGTTATTATGCATATATATATATATTTGTTCTTATCCATTTGCTGTGTAAGCTGCATTGTATTTGCATCGCTTTTGTATTATTGTGGTTTACATTATTTGTCTAAAATGGAAAATCATTTATGTTTTGGAAAACCCAATAAAAATGATGAGAAACAATGAGATGAAAGTTGCTTTAAGCTACAATAATCATTTTATTGGGACATCAATGGGATCAAACACTGCACCAAACTACATTAACCATTTTGCTGGCACACCAATGGGATCAAATGCAGCACCAAGGTATACTAATCATTTTATTGGGACATCATTGGGCTCAAACACTGCACCAAACAACACCATTTTACCATCACACCAATGAGATCAAATGCCACATCAAGGTATACTAATCATTTTATTGGGACATTAATGGTATCAAACACTGCACCAAACTACACTAACCATTGTACCTACCACACCGGTGGGATCAAATGCCGAACCAAGGTATACTAATCATTTTATTGGGACATCATTGTAATCAAACAATGCACCAAATGACACTAACCATTTTACCGACACACCAATGAGATCAAATGCCAGATCAAGGCATACTTATCATTTTAACGGCACACCAATGGGATCATATATCGCACCAATGTACAGTATACTTATCATTTTATTGGGCCACTGATGGGATCAAAGTTGCTTCAAGCTACACTAATCATTTTATTGGGACATCAATTGGATCAAAGTTGCACTGAGATATTTTTTCAACACTTCCATAAAGTACTACGTAACAGATTTGTTTGTCATCCCAAAACCATGTGACCAAATCCAACTCTACATTTATGACTCAGCCAGCCAGGCAGCTTCCTTTATCAGAGGAGAACTTTATATAATGTGTCTCAATGGGGCGGAACAAATGGGGTATTTGTCTGAACCTGAAGTAGAATTATTAGGAATTACAGTTTCTTCTCTAGTCTACAAACACATATTATATACGGCATCAAAATGATATAATTGTTATAAAAAACCCAATTTAAAATTTTTGGAAAAGTGTTTGTTTTTACTGTCTTTTTTTCAATTATGTTATATACAGGGCTGGATTTCCCTACTCACCACCTCGAGGCCTCCAGGTCCTAGCGCCCACTGGCCACGCGTACATCTGCCCCCAACGCAAGCGTGCACATGCGACTTAGACTTGGAGTTCCCAATGTAGTTTACTATGCGGCAGGGCAGCATGCCACCCCTAACATTGCGCTGCCCTAGGCTGGGCCTCTGTGGTCTTGCCACAAATCCGTGCCTGGTTATGTAAGAATGATAAGGGAAGCAGGGTAAGGAAAGAACAGTTAGAAGAATAAAATAGCGATAGAGGAAAAGAAAGGGAAGAGGGAAAGAAAAGATAGCAAAACAGAAAAAATAGGAGAGCATAAAAGAAAAAGAGAGATGAAATGCAGAAGAAGAATAGAAAATAAGCCGGAAAGGGAAAAGAGGTAAGTAGTGATGGGCGAATTTGTCCTGTTTCGCTTTGCCACTAAATTCACAGATTTCCTGTGAAAATCGCAAAAAGGGGCGAAAAATTCACAAAGATGATGGCGTTAATTCGTCAATGGGTGTCCGTTTAATAGACTCCGTCAGTGACGATGACAGTGAAAAGAGAAAGGGAGCAGAGAAAGGCATGGGAAAAAAAGTTGTAATGTAGGAGATATAACATTAGAGAAGGGAGAAACGGAACAGAGATAGTGTGATGAGTGGTGTAGTTCAGGTCTGTATATGTTAAATACAGTGTGTTGGGCCACTGTCCCAACCCCACCCCTGAGTGTAGCCATGTAAACTAAATCCAGTAAAACTGCCAATCACACACATTCCTGTACCAGTCACGCAGTACCTACATGCCATAAAAATATCTGTCTCTGGCTAGAAAATGAGAAATCACCACCCCATTTATTTTCATGCTTTGGCCAGGGGTGTGTAATCCTAAAGCCTCGTGTCAGCAGACTTGCCGGTGCGTGCTCGCCACTGGATCAGCAAGAAACTGCCTAACATCACTCACTGGGAGACGCCATTTTAAAACAGAACATTATATTTAGGCATGTGATTAAAAAAATTTAAAAACCACCAGGACTGTATTTTTAGAGCTGAATACAATGATTGAAACAGGAGGCGCTGCTGAAAGTGAAACATGGCAGAGTTTCAGTATTTGTCATATCAGAGATATACTTCATACATTGAAGAAGAAAAACAAAAGAAAAAAAAACAATTTTCTGTTTTATCTGTTATTCCATAGAATTAACTGAAATATATCAGTAACAGTTACAATGACACGGGCCACGTTTGTTAAGATTAACCCCATGTGCGGCTTTTTCAGAACTGAAGAAGTCACTCGGACGATCGGTGATATCTTTTAAAGGGCATGTAAAGGCAAAAAAATAAAAGCCTGTTTTTACTTTCTTTAATGAAAAAGAAACCTATCTCCAATATACTTTAATTAAAAAATGTGTACCGTTTTTATAAGAAACCTGACTGTATGCAGTGAAATTCTTCCTTCATTTACTGCTGTGGATAGGAATTGTCAGACGGTCCCTAACTGCTGAGCAGGGAAACAATCATACTTATGAACAGCAGGGGGGGCCCCCGCCTTACTTCCCAGCCAGTGGCGTAACTAGATATTACTGGGCCCCACAGCAAATTATTTTTCAGGCCCCCAAAATGTTTAGAGGTTGACTTGTTTCTCCAATATTTATTAAAATTGTATATGAATTATGGCCTCGTGGGGCCCCTATACCTCCTGGGCCCCACTGCAGCCACAGGGTCTGCTTCCTCTATAGTTACGCCCCTGTTCCCAGCCATGCAGAACTCAAGCAGCTTTGTTTGTTTCCGTGTTTTGATCATTTATGATGATCCCTAAGCAGCCCAGACCACACTGAGCATGTGCGTAGTCTTGGTCTTGCAAACATGTTTAACAAAGTTACAAGATGGTGACCCCCTTTGGCCAACTTTGAAAGCATAAATTATTTGGTTGATTAGGCTTGTGGTGCAAAATATAGCATTTCTTGCCTTATTCTATTTTAGACTTTACTTTCCCTTTAAAGAAAACTCTAAAAGTCCAGTTGCCTTTTACTTAATTCTATTAGATATCATTTTGGACTTAATCGTAGTTTCAAAAACCACTAAAATTTGACCATTAATAATAAGGCCTTTATTAAAATTATTTATTTTTTTTTATTTAAGGATTCAAAAGTTTCTTTACAGTTGTACAAAAAAAGCAAGGAGATACGAAGAATTAAAACAACTAACAGGTATCAATGAACAGAGACCTGGCAAGTCTGGGCCTAGGTACTGTAATACAGAAACATTGTGCAACCCTTCCATGTGAATGTATAACACACACAGGGACATCGCACACACTCACTGCTACACTGTTTGTACAAGTACAGTGCCCATCCAGAAAAGGATTTATTTGAGTGAATTACTATTTATTGGCAGTCACTTAAAGGGGAACTATCGCAAAGGGGAAAATTTAAAATAAGCTTCAGCATACTGAAATAAGAAACTTTCTAAATACAAACAATCAAAATTTCTCTACCGTTTCTGAAATAATCAAGTTTATATTCACTATTTCTCTCTCAGCACCTGTTTCTCTTCGTTCTGTCTTCATTCCGGAGTTGGGTGTGAGATGAATGATAGGTTTGCTCCTTTTGCCTAGAAGATGTATTAGAGCTCACTCTATTCACCAGACATCAAGGGGCAGATTTATCAAGGGTCGAATTTCGAAGTGTAAAATACTTCGAAATTCGACCATCGAATTGAATCCTATGAAATTTGAATTTGAATTCGTAGGATTTTTAGCATTGTACGATAGTATTCCGATTATACGATCGTACTTTGAATTGTACGTCTCGAACGATTTTATCGTACGATCTACCTTCAAATGCCAAAAACGTAGAAAAATGCTCTAGAAGGTCCCCATAGGCTTACATAGCACTTCGCCAGGTTTAATTTGGCGAAGTATTGAAGCTAAGGTTTTTTTAAAGAGACAGTACTTCGATTATCAAATGGTCGAATAGTCGACACCTGACACCCAACTCCTGAATGAAGACAGAATGAAGATAAACAGATGCTGAGAGAGGAATAGTGAATATAAACCTGATGCAATTGCAGAATTTTGAATTGATTGTATTTAGAAAGTTTCTTACTTCAGTATGAGGAATCCTATGTTAAATTGTCCTGTTTTCATTTAATTTCTATGCAAATTTATTGAGGTATGGCAAACAGAACAAAAATCTGAACACAGAAAATCATATGCTTGGTTTCAGGTGATCAGAATGCAGTTGCCTGAACTACAGCCCAAAAATAGACTCAGTTAGAAATGGTGTGCCTTGTGCATCAGCAGGGTCGGACTGGGGGCCCCCGGGTCCACTGCCACTGATGTCTCAGCGCCCCCCGAGCCCCAACCCTGCCGCAAATCCCCCTCCGCCCCAGCCGCAGTCACCATCAGCATGCCCACTCCTGCGTGCATACCTCATTTTGCCGCGTCCGGAGATCACGGCAGCAAGGGCAGGGATGGGGTCTGGGCCAGCGTGGCCCACAAGAGACGGGCCCACCGGGTTTTTCCTGGCGCCCGGGTGGCCCAGTCCAACCCTGTGCATCAGTTTAAGGGATAGGTAGGGGGCACTAAAGGGTACAAGGTGGAGAGGGAGTGAGTCCTTCAAGCAAGGACTGCCTATAGTGCTTCAGGTGCATAAGAGGGCTAATAAAGGTACAGGAATGAGAACAGGATGGAGCAGGGCATAGAACCAGATGAGGATGGGGTGGAATGGAAACTAAGACCAGAAATTGTTTTGATTCGTCGATAATTTATGAAACAGCAAAATTTGCCAAGTCTATGAGTGACAATTTTTTGGATGCACAACAAATTTTTTTTTTGCAGTAGGGGATTTTTTCAGTCTATGGGTGTCTTTTTTGCAGTGAAGTCTGGTGTAAATTTTCACTCATCACTACACAGTATGTATGGTTTATGTAAGGTTGATAGGGTCATTTGCACCCTAGCAGCCACATGCTAAAACTGCAAACTGGAGAGCTGCTGAATAAACAACGAAATAACTCAAAAACCGAACCTAATGAAGTATGAAAACCAATCACAAATTGTCTCAGAGTATCACTCTCTACATCATACTACAAGTTAATTTAAAGGTGAACGATCCATTTAAAGCACAATGCAACAAAGCTTACATTGTGAAATAATGTGCCATATCTCTGGCTCTGTACTTGTAATGTATCAGTTTATCTTCCTGTTCATCTATTCCTTTGACTGCCAGTGGAGTATAGGGCATCTGTGAAGACTCTCCATTCAGATCTATATGTTGCTATTCTCTTGATCTCATTCCATGTTTTTCCCATCTTTATAATTTCTTCCCCCACTGATTTTCTCCATGTTTTTTGAGGCCGTCCCCTTCTTCTTGATCCCTGTGGATTCCATTCTAGGGCTCTTCTTTCTATAGATTCCTCTCCCTTGAGTGTGTGATCAAACCCCACTTCTCTTTCCTTAACTGAATTTTTATTGGTAGCTGGTTAGTTGGTTTTTGAGATGTTTTTATTTCTCCATATAGGGTACAATTGATAAATTCTCTGTTCTGTGCAGTGATTTTTCATCTCTTAAAGTCAGTCCTACTTGCTAACTGCATGGTTAGACACTTGCATTTTCTATTTTTTTTTCTAAATAAATCACAGACATTGACATGGTTGGCTTATTCCCTGTTTAAACTCAATATGCTTATCAGTGCCAAGGCTTTGTGAAATATCACTCACAAATGTAATTACATTGCTAGCACTTGGCATTGGTACAGCTCTATTCTTAGGGACTGCACTTTAACACCTGACTGCCCCACCCGCACACTGATTATTTATTTGTATATGATTTCATTTTCTCTGGCAAAATGTCACCGGTTTTTATGAGTTTCTGACTCACTAGACCTACAAAATGGACTTGAACCGTGAACGTCAAATGCAGCCTTCATGAAAACAAACAAAGGCAAATAAAGATTCATAACTGTTCAAGCACACGCAATGGTTTGGAACTGCACGGTATACACGGTAGTGTAACATTTGGGGAGGCAGACACCATGGCTGCAAGGGGCTCCAGGTAAGGAGTAACATAACGATAAATGTGAGTTCCTCCAAAAAAATAGTACAGCAATAGTGTTGTGCGGGCCGACCCAATACCCGCGGGACCCGTGGGTCGGGCGGGTTCAGGCCGACCTTGCACGCTTTTCGTGGTTGGCAGGTTGAGCTCTTATCCTGCTCTCCCCGCCCTCCAAATGGCAGCTTCCGACTTCCGGGTTTGTCTTTTATAGACGCTGCGCCTGCTCGCCCCGCCCCTTTTGTGACGTCATTGGTGGGGTGGGGCGGCGAAATCCCGACCCATCACTAGACAGCAAGTAAAAAATACAATATATTTATTAAGACATATTACCAAAGGCCTAACGTGTTTCGTGCCTGTTGGGACACTTACTCATAAGGACCTGTGATCCGTCTACTGCCCCACATGCCACTAGATGTATATGAGGAGGGGATGGGGTCGCTATTACCGGGTAAAAAATAATATATAAAATATTATATCTGGTGGTCAAGGTACCACACAGAATATACAAAGAATTGGAGGTGCTTGGGGCAATAGCCTGTTCACTATGCAGTGATTTCACAAGGACTCTATGGACTGGTGTAAAGCAACATTATCACTTCATATTTTAATTCCTAATGGCTATAGTTTGAGATAAAACTCTTAAATATTTTCTATTTCCATGTTTGATTTTTTTTAAAATTAAGGTGTTGCTCAGTGAGACCTTGAACACTATTGTTATTAATGTCATAATGGTTAATTCTTTGACGGGCCAACGTGCAATTATTTTTAGCCTCCTTCCTCCTTAGTTGCCTAAGGGGAATATTAACCTTTTGCACAGATTTTTGCAGCATTTATGAAAATGTTACAGACTCGTGACAAGGTTTCTGTAATCATGCTTTTGCATTTTTGGCAGGGTTTACCACCACACACCACACGAAGGCATGTTTCAGTTTTACACAATATGTTCATTCTTCTGAAAGAACTGACCAGGACTGGACTGCAGACTCTCACTTTGTGGTTCCTACTTTCTGGAAACAAACCTCACATCTCTTCCCCATTTCCACAGGTGAAAATAATCACATTCAACACCTGTTATGGCCTTTCCAGCCTCAATGAACACAGCCTCTGTTATTTTCCATATTTGCATAAACTCATAGAGCATTCTGGGGCCAATGTATAGTCTTTTTCTGATATTTATTAAAAAATTTAAAAAAAAATTCAGAGACCCCAGCTACATATGGGATGACCAAGCTCTTTTGCCTGTCCTGTTTTCCACCTTTACCGGCAGTCATTGGGGCAGATTCTCTTAAGGGCAAAGTGACTAACGCTAGCAATAATTCGCCAGCATGACATCATTTCGGAATTGATGAATAGGCCAAAATTCAATTCGAATTTGATTACTCGAATATCGAAATTTATCATGTACTATCTCTTTAAAACTTCGACCATTTGCCATCTTAAACCTGGCGAATTGCTGTTTTAGCCTATGGGGGACTCCCTAGAACCTATTTGGAGTCATTTGGTGGAAAATGTAAGTTTTTTACTTTGATTTGAATTTGATCGAATCCGCGGCTAAAACTTAGATTCGAACGATTCGAATACAGCTTATTCACCTGAAGTTAAAAACTTCAATTTTTTTAAATTCAATTTCAATTGGTCTTTTTTTTTATCGAATTTTGAAGTTATGAGAGTTCAAAAAAACTTCCATTATTTCGAAATTCGACCCTTGATAAAGCTGCCCCTAAAGCTGGCCATAGAGGCAAAGATTGAACTTCTCCATCTCCAGACCTGCCACTAACCTTTCAGATGAAATAAAGTAGTATAAGAACAGATCAGCCTATGTTCTGCCCCTGACAGCAATCGTACGAAAGTTATGTCTAACAAAAGCTGGTGACAGTCTCCCACTGAAAATCGACCGATCGGCAATACACGCAGAGATATTATCGGCAGCCAACAAATCTTTTATCCTGGTCGATCGATCAAACGACCGACGTCCATAGGACGAATGTCAGAACTCTCCACACACGGTCTGAAAATCGTATGAATCCTCAAATTGTATGATTTTCGGACCGTGTGTGGAGAGTTCTGACATTCCGACGGATCTTTGCGTCTATGGCCAGCTTTAGAGTAAAATTAGAACAAAAATTATCGGATGAGCACCTTGAGAATTCACTGAGAATTACTTCCATTGAACCAGATATTAATACATTAGTTTGTCAAACACAATGTCAAACATCTCACTAGGTTTATGATCCCCTCTTTTCTTTTACTATTACAATAAAATAAATCAAAAGTTAGTGTTTGTGTGTATTTTGAGTGTGGCCCCAGAAAATGTTTCTTCTTTCAATGTGGCCCAAGGAAGCCAAAAGTTTGGACACCCCTGATTTAGGAGTTACAGAAAAGGAAAACAATTACTGGGCAGTGAATGTTGGAGAAGAAGGTTAGAATGACAAAGTACATTGACAGAAAAGAGTTGTGCTCAATCAGTACAGAAATACAAAAAAGCCACATAATGTCTGCCTATGGATGGAGAATAACTGAAAGAGTCAACCAGGCCAAGAGAAGGTGCAAAAGAAAGTCCATAGATTGATATCACATGCAGTTGTGCATCATTCATCAGAAGAGACAGGGTGGACTCATTCAGGGTTGGGCTGGGGGGGCTCATGCACGAAAATGAGCGCTGTGTTTTTGCCGCGACCAGCTAGTCAGAAACAAAAGCAGGGTGCGGACCCACAATAGCCATGGGCCAACTGTTTTTTTTCCTGGTGTCCCGCGGCCCAGTCCGACCCTGGACTCATTGGTGACCTTGTGGAGTTGCACGAATGTCTTTGGAAGCAAGTACCTTTGTAATAATGGTATGGGAACTGTTATCTAGAATGTTTGGGACCTGGCGTTTTCCAGGCAAAGGATATTTCCGTAATTTGGATCACACCTTTAAATATTAAATAAACCCAATGGGATTGTTTTGCCTCAGCTAAAGATTAATTTTTTTATAGCTTGGATGAAGTACAAGGTACTGTTTTATTATTAAAGAGAAAAAGGAAATTTCATTTTTAAAAATTTGATTTAAAGTAAGTTTATGGGTGATTGCCTTCCTGTAATTAAGAGCTAGAGTTTCTGGATATCAGATCCCATACCTATGTGTGTGTGTATATATATATATATATATATATATATATATATATATATATATATATATATATATATATATAGTCAAATCCAAGAGTCCTCTGCACTCAACCCATTATCAATATATTTAAGACAGCGACATTTTGTGCATACTGCTACTAAAAAATGACTTACCCTTTAAACAAAACAGGGATTTTTTGTCCATATATTGCAATATATTTAAGCTGGCCAACTACGTCAAAGTCATCCCATATCTGGCCAGTCCTATGCTCAATTTTATCTGATTCATTAAGAATTCTATTGCTTCATTATACATTTTACAAAGGGACTAGGTATTACCTGCAACTTAACTTGCTGCTTTCAAAGTAAAGCTCCATACTTGGCTGCCCTTTTATTAGACACCAGTGGGATCACCTGACTATAGCTGGGAAGGGTGGGAGCTACAACATGGAGCTGGTCACTGCTCCTGTATAAACTATAACAAACAAGGGAAAGTTGTGCTCACCACTATTTTTTAAAACCATTAGGCGGGGGTGCAATGAGGCTGTGACCACAAAATACATATAGTCAAATCCAAGAGTCCTCTGCACTCAACCCATTATCAATATATTTAAGACAGCGACATTTTGTGCATACTGCTACTAAAAAATGACTTACCCTTTAAACAAAACAGGGATTGTTTGTCCATATATTGCAATATATTTAAGCTGGCCAACTACGTCAAAGTCATCCCATATCTGGCCAGTCCAAGTATGGAGGTTTACTTTGAAAGCAGCAAGTTAAGTTGCAGGTAATACCTAGTCCCTTTGTAAAATGTATAATGAAGCAATAGAATTCTTAATGAATCAGATAAAATTGAGCATAGGACTGGCCAGATATGGGATGACTTTGACGTAGTTGGCCAGCTTAAATATATTGCAATATATGGACAAACAATCCCTGTTTTGTTTAAAGGGTAAGTCATTTTTTAGTAGCAGTATGCACAAAATGTCGCTGTCTTAAATATATTGATAATGGGTTGAGTGCAGAGGACTCTTGGATTTGACTATATGTATTTTGTGGTCACAGCCTCATTGCACCCCCGCCTAATAGTTTTAAAAAATAGTGGGGAGCACAACTTTCCCTTGTTTGTTATATATATATATATATATATATATATATATATATATATATATTATTCTAATATTGCTGTAGAATTGTCTGTATGTAGTATGTGATATAAAACAGATGACATGAAAGCAATGAAGTCATAGAAAGAAGTCTATGAAAATCCCTTGGGCCACCAACTGGACAGTCCTGCAGTAGAAGATATAAAATGCTGCTGTGTATATAACATCTAATTAATGTACTGAGATCATTTTTCCTTTTTTTCACATTTTCTGCAAGTAGATTAGTAACCCTAGCCTGTTCTTAGCAGATGTACAGTTTCTGAATCATCTTTTCCTACAAGTGGGATGTTTGAGGAACAACTTGTCCTTAGGTTCACTCTTGCTATGGAGACAAAAGTGAATCCTGTTCTGCGTGGGTCACAGAGTATAATTGGCAGGGAACTGAGTTTCCATGGATGTGTTTGATGTCTGTCTACCATCTCCAAGGATGTTTATGGAAAGACAGAGCTGATCCATTTCAGTCTTTCGATGCCACACCTTGTGCGTCTGCATTCTTCTCCTTCTGGATTCCTTGGGTGTGGAATGTGGCACAGCTGACAGTAGTTGCATCACTTGGGCAACAAGCTGATGAAGGGTATTTTCTAGAGGTACTATATTTATTTGTACATAAAGGTACAAGTTATAGCACAATCAATACGCTATGCATTTAAAGCAGCTAGTTCAATTAAGTCTAATCAATAGGAACATAAAACGGGGAACTGCCATAGGATTACAATTCACCAAACTGTAGTGGAATTTTTAAGAGCTGTCATAAAAATAAATATGCACCAAAATGTTTAACCCTTTATATCAGCAGCCGACACTGTGACTAAGGAGGGCAATGGGGTGCACTGCAGGCACAGGCATTCATTCCACCTTCCGTAAACCCTGACATTTTTTTTCCAGGGGCAGTTATTATACCCTGCTGCTTTACACGCCAGATAACTTCAGTGCTGGAGATTCTACATTTCTGGGTTCCAGCTTAAAGGGTGGTTTACTTTTAGTATGTAATAGAATGGCTAATTCTAAGCAGCTTTTCAAATTAACTTCATTTTTTTCTATTTTATAATATTTTAAGTATATGCCTATTTCTTTCCAGATTTCAAATAGGGAGTCAGTGACCCGATCTAAAAAAACAAATGCTCTGTAAGGCTACAAATTTATAGTTATTGCTACTTTTTATTACTTATCTTTCTATTCAGGGCTCTCTGATTCATATTCCAGTCCCTTATTCATTAAGGCATGGTGGCTAGGGTAATTTGGACCCTAGCAAACGGATTGTTGAAATTGCAGAAATGCTGAATATTTTCATTCAAAAGCCACAAATAAAGAAAAGGAAAGCCACTAATAAAGTTTAATTTAAAGGTAAACAACCCACTTTAATCTATGACTGGCAAGACTTGAGTGATTATTTACAGATTTGAACCAAAGCAATAAAATGCCTCAGGAGATACTGTAGAAAACTTACTCAGTCTGGATGGTGGTCCAACCCCTCGTCTCAGGGGAGTAGCACTCAAAGGATCCGCAATAATAAAATATTAATAAAAATAGTAATAATATGAAATCATCTCTGTAGGCTTTCGTGTTCCATGCCAAAGGGGCTGTAATATTTTTACAGGTATGGGATCTGTTATACAGTAACCCATTACCCAGAAAGCTCTGAATTATGGGAAGGCCATCTACCATAGACTCCAATTATTCTATTTTTTATAAATGATGTACTTGATCTTAAAGGAGAAGTAAACCCTTGCTACTAAAATACCCTACCCCCCCACCCTATAAAGACCCCCTCCCTGCTCCCCCCCAGCCTAGGTGCTACCTTTGCTAAATACCCCTAATACTTTACTTACCCCTCGGTGCAGATTCAGGGCATTGGATTTCACAGCAGCCATCTTCTTCTCTTCGGTAATCTTAGTGAAGTAAGTGCCATATCACCGCATGCGCAGTTGAAGCAAATTCCTGTCTTGCGACAACTGCGCATGCGCTGAAAGTCACGGAAATTGCCAAGGCGCCGGAAGAAGACCCGAAGATTACCGAATCGGCTGAAGATGGCGCCCATGAACTCCGCTGGACAGAATCGGCACCAAGCTGTAAGTAAAGAGTTAGGGGCATTTAGCAAAGGTAGCACCTAGGCTGGGGGGGAGCAGGGAGGGGGGTATATGTAGAGTAGGGGGTAGGGGATTTTAGTAAGGTGTAAATAATCCTTACTGCAGGCAAAACAATTGTATTGGGATTAAATTATTTTTTCGTATACTCAAGGTATAAAGATCCAAATTACAGAAAGAACCCCTTATCCGAAAAATCCCAGGTCCTGAGCATTCTGGATAACAGGTCCCGTACCTGTTTAGACACTTTAAATGCCCTATTGTCATACAGGTTCTTTGCAGATCCCTGGGTGCTAGAGCACAAAAGTATGCCCCTTGCATCCCGTGGACTCTGCTTCTTGTGCTAGAATACAAATCCAGATAGAGGAGCAGAGGGCAGTGTCAGGAGGTACAGGCAAGCCCTATCCTTACCATCTGATTCACACACAGGTTTATAAGTGCAAACCACTCATTGGCGAGAGCATGCACTCCTTAACATGCGCACACTGAAATTTTACAGCGCTCATATGCAGGCTCATCCTTCTGCCTGTCCGCACAGCGACTGCGCACACAACTTCTTGGTTAGTATCGTTGCTATCGAGGAAGCTGTCTAGGCACCCATGTTCCCTCCCCCCCTATGACCCCATGTCTGCTTCCTCAATAGTTACACAACTGGCTATGGCCACAATATCACTGGGTACCTCAGGCAACTGCCCCCTCAAATAAGTGAATGCAGATAATGTCTTTTCCGTGTACACAATCAAATACACTGTCTCTTTAAGTGGAAATAAGCTTCAAAACGATATCTTTGTACAAGTGCACAATAGTGCTTGAGCAAGGACCCATAGGCTTCTGACAGATCCCTAGACCAGGGGTCCCCAACCTTTTTTACCTGGGAGCCACATTCAAATGTAAAAAGAGTTGGAGAGCAACACAAGCATGAAAAAGTCCCTTGGGGTGCCAAACAAGGGCTGTGATTGGCTATTTGGTTGCCCCTATGTGGACTGGCAGTCTACAAGAGGCTCTACTTGGTACTATACTTAGTTTTTATGCAATTAAAACTTGCTTCCAAATCTGGTATTCAAAAATAAGCACCTGCTTTGAGGACACAGAGAGCAACATCCAAGGGGTTGGAGAGCCACATGTTGCTCATGAGCTACTGGTTGGGGATCACTGCCCCAGTGGCGGAACTACCGGGGGAGCAGGGGGTGCGAGCGGAGAGGGCCCGCACCCCCTCAGGGCCCCAAGGCAGTCCGCGCGCCGCTGTGCGGCGCATATTCCCGGCCAGTTCCGGTTGTACGGAGGGGGACGGGGGCCCGGCTGCACGTCCTGCGCCAGGGCCCGCCCCCTCTAGTTACGCTTCTGCACTGCCCTAGAGGAATGCAGTAGTGCATGTGAATCAGGGACATACCATCATGTAGTTTTAAGCAGCTAAAAGTCTCCTAGACATTCTAGAAAGTATCAAGAGAGGCAAGAATAACATATAAAGCATGACGTTTGATGGGAATACAGACAGCAATGACAGATTTCACACTTAGCCCTGGGACATGTATTTTACAGAGATTCTTGCAGGAGATGCAGCAGTTGAAGGTGGGAGTGACACAATAGTGAGACACACAAAGCACAACTGGCTGCTGTTCTGGTGTGAAGGGAGACACTATCAGCTCACCATTTTCAGTTTTTACTGACTTAGTAACTAATTAGGACTAATAATCAAGAGATGATTGTTTTTGTATTTTGTGTCAGGCTTTCACTTCTAGTTTTAAAGCCTCCTTAGGGCAGAGACACATGGTCAGATTCGGGGAGATTAGTTGCCCAGCGACAAATCTCCTCCTCTTCTTTGGGGTGACTAATCTCCCCAAACTGCCTTGCCGCAGGCGATTTTCATTCTAGCACTCTGAGCGCTTCATTTTGCGAAGTCACCCAAAGTTTCTTTCTTAGGCAACTGCGACTTCGGAAAATGAATCACTCCGAGCTCTGTAGAATACAATGGGATTCTTCAGATCTTATCTGTTATCTACTGTGTGTCCTGTGCTTGAATGACAGCCCCCATGGCTACACAGCAGCTTGTTTATATAAACTATAGTTGTGTTTCTGAAGCAAACACACCTGTTTTGCCAGTGCAGGGCACCAGTACATTTATATATATATTTTCTTTCCTTCACAACACTTTAATTTGTAGGTGTTACTGTCCCTTTAAAATAGTGGATTCAGTGCAACCATACTTAAAAACTGGTTTAACCCATATCTTGATTTTCTTTTTAGACAGTGTAATATTCAGTTGTTCACATTAATTTATGAACTGTTATGTAGACTGTATTTACATCATGTGGCTTTGGGAAAAGGATTAGCACACTACATGGGTGTAAGATGCGTGGGAAGGTTAACACTTTAAATGAAATAACACATTCCAGTGTATGTGTTCTGCTGTGATTTTCTTAGCTGTCCTGGTGAAAGAACACAAAAAAAACAATTCTACACTGAATTTAATCATAAATCCAGCAATAAACAGCACAATATTTTATGGTCTGACAGTTCAATTTTACAAGCAAATCATGTCATTGGAAGATTTCAGAAATAATGGGCCCAAGTGCCCTCCTACACCTGTCCTGGCTGCTTCAGTAGAAGTTCTGTCTCTGCTTTTAAATATAGTAAACACACACACTGCAGTCTATGGGGTTCTTTTCAACGGTATGTATTCTGGAAAAATAGCCTTTGTTTTTCCTCCGACCTCCTCTCTCCATAAAGCTCTCAGTCAGTCAAAAGAATGCCCTGCAATGCACTGCTGCTATATTGTCTCCTGCCCCATTCAGCCTGAGAGCAGCTTCTGTCCCTCTTTGTTCCCTGGCCCCCCTGGGTCAGTGCTACTGGGGTTTGTATACTCAGCTCTGAGTTCCAGGAGCCTGCAATGCATTCATATGCTAACACCCTGCTTAACTCTTTCAGCACTACAGACTTGTACTGCATTCAGGGCTGGTTTTAGGGTAATGCTTACTCTGGGTTGCCAGTATCACAGGGGTACCTGATGGGAGGGTGAAGATAAGGGCAGAGACACACACTCATATTCGGGGAGATTAGTCACCCAGCGACAAAGCTCCTCTTCTTCAGGGCGACCACTAATCTCTCCGAACTGCCTCCCGTCGGCTAGAATGTAAATCGCTGGTGGGTTGCCTCACGAGGAAACCTTGGGGCGACTTCGGAAAACGAAGCACTCCGTGTGCCATCCACCCAGCGATTTTCATTGTAACCGGCGGGAGGCATTTCAGGGAGATTAGTTGCCCCGAAGAAGAGGCGATTTATCGGCGGGCGACTAAATCTCCCCGAATCTGAGCGTGTATCTCTGCCCTAAAAGTACAAAGGACATATATTGTTTAACAATTGATAGATATTTTCAATATTATATACACACCAGCAACAATCAGCCTGCTGTAAGCTGTACGTTTACGTTGGAGGCTTTTATGATGGACGGCTGTAGGTTGGGTGCTCTCAATTTTATAATTTGACATGTTGGGTTAATGATTCTTGATAAAATGTTGTGGTAACTAACTGTACAACCATTTCAGAAATTTTTGGTGCATTTGAAAAGCATTTTGCTCCACTGGCATAAACTGCCCAGAGCAAGGTGAGATTGTGGAATGCTTCATAATCTAATAAATGAAATAATTTTTTATGTATTTGTCACTTTCTTTTTCCCCCAGAATCTGGTATTAGTGCCAAGAGACTGCTGTGTGCTGAAAAGATCTATTTTAGCAAAGTTCCCAGCCACTGCTAAGTGACTAATAGATGGCCTGGGGTGGAGAGAGAGAGTCTGGAGAGCTGACGCGCTGCAGGATCAATCTGTCAGGCAGGGAAAGGAGAAAAGCAGTGTTGGACTGGCCCACAGGGATACCAGGAAAACTCCCGGCCCAGGTATCAGTGGGACCTCATGCTGCTAAACATTTGGCCTATTTCATGGCCATTTCTTATTTATATAAGAACAAAGAGGCTAAATAAATGGAATAATAGATTATAGTATGTAAAGAAAAGAAACTAGGAGAATAGAGGCTAAGTGAGGAGAGGAAGAATAATAGTACTGAGAGTGGGCCCCTGGTCTAAGGTTTTTGGGTGGGCCCCTGGAGTCCCAGTCCGACACTGGAGAAAAGAGTCCCACAGTTGTTTTTGTGTGTGGGAAAAGTGAGAAAAAAACAGCCTGATTGTGTTTCTGTGCCTTCAACACCCATTGCATGTGAAAAGATGTGGAAAGGAGATAGTGTATTTGTGTTATGATGAATGGATGCACCCTATGGTATTGGAGACATTTTGATCCCTGAGAAAAGATAATATATACTTTTTGTTTAGGTGGGCTCACTCTCAAATAGGTATGGGAGCATTATCCAGAAACCTGCTAGCCAGAAAGCTCCAAATGACTGGAGGATCATCTCCCATAGACTCAGTTTTAATCATATAATTGACATTTTTAAAAAAGTTTTACTTTTTTTCTGTAATAATAAAACAGTATGTAACCCTATCTAGACCTTGTCTGGTTAGGAAACAGGCAGAATACCGGTTACATTTGACCCTCTCTCCATAGGATGGGCCTTTGCTTTGTGGGGGGGTTCATAGCAAATGGGTAAACACTTCTCATGACAAATATATAGAAATGTAGTTATGTGCATGTGTGGTCCAATAGTAAATTATGGCATTTGATTGCCTCAGGGGGTAGAAGAATCAAATAATTGTCCAGTGTGGAGACAGGCTCTAGTCCTGTTCCAAATAACATTTCTCTGTAGAGACCAAAGTATCTCTTTGTTTGCATTTCTAAGATAAGGCTTTCAGTGCAAGTGATAAAGACAGCAATAAAGGCATTTCAATAGAAATAACAGAAATGAAATTTAAAACCGTAACAGATCTGGCAGAGTTGCAAAACAGACAATTACACAATTGTGTTTCCAGCTAAACCAAAAGCGGATGAGATTAGAGAAGGTTCTGACAGTCCCCCTTCAGCTTTCAAAGAATTCCTTCAAATTCCAGTGGCTGTGTTTTACGCGGTGTCTCAATGGAATCTGATACTGATATGCAGTGTTTGGGTACAAGGCCATGTATGGTTGAGTGGAGGAGTAGTTGTTGTTATAGCTGGAACAAGCTGCTTACTGTCTTACTGGTACTTATTCAGTAATTATAAGATAAACACCTTCTTTAGATAATACTACATGCTACAGACAATTGTATCTTAAAATGTACTGAAGGCACTATGGATAATGTCACCTTGCCTGAATCCACTAGCTGCTGAGGGATCTCTTCAAAAACATTGACTACAATCTGGAGGCATCTTCAAATTCATATCCTCTTTAAGGCATCTATATGATACACTGCCCTGTATCCACATACCAAAAATGACCAGACACTAACTTGTCTAACATCTCATTCTTAAAGTTGGTCCTCTAGTTGCTGCTAGAACAGCCTCTAATGTTCATTGAAGGCTTTTTACTAGATGTTGGCAGAACAGCCTCTACTCTTCCTTGAAGGCTTTTCACTAGATGTTGGTAGAACAGCCTCTACTCTTTCTTACAGGCTTTTCACTAGATGTTGGTAGAACAGCCTCTACTTTTCCTTGAAGGTTTTTCACTAGATGTTGGTAGAACAGCCTCTACTTTTCCTTGAAGGCTTTTCACTAGATGTTGGTAGAACAGCCTCTACTTTTCCTTGAAGGCTTTTCACTAGATGTTGAAACATAGTTGGAGGGCTTTGTTTCAGATAAAAGTACAAGGTTGAGATCTTATGTGGGGCAATCAGGCTAACTTGCAGTTTGCATTCCAAGGTATGTCACAGGCAGGACTGGACTGGGAGTCAAAATAGGCCCTGCCATTCCAAGTACACAGATGCCCAAACAGCACCCTACCAGCCCAAACAGCCCACTATATGGAACCATACAGCAGCCCCTCTTGCATTTGCCAGAACCCACAGATTGCCAGTCCGGGCCTGTTCACAGGTATTCAGCTGAGTTATGATATGAATGTGCCCAGGCAATGGACATCATTTTCAAAGGTTCACTACTGTTGGACATGTGTGTCCATCTGTAACTTCAAATTATGGGGGCTTACCCCATAGGACCTGGCTGTCCCCTCTTTACATTAATGCTTTCTGTGCATGTGCTCTTCCAATCTCAAAGTTGAAAATCAGCCCATGATCCATAAGATGGCCATACAAGTACCAATAGCATTGTACAATATTCAGTGTGTGTGTATGGTGGGAGAAAGGCGACCAATATGGGCAAAAGCCTTAGATATTAGTTGTTTCACCGATTGTATAAGATGGAAATTTTTATTGGGCGCCTTTGAAGGCACCTGAACAAACAAAGGTAGAATTCTTTTGTTTCCACCTGCATTTCTGACGATTCAGCTATTTAGCATTACCCATTCAAGATAGTGTTCTCCTGGCATCCGCCAAACACAGACTACCAACCTATGACTACGATTCACAACTTCAGAGGAGCATTTCCACTGCTCCTAAGTCAGTGAACTTTACGTCACTCCAGACAACACTTGGCATTGTGTATGGGGACATTAGCTCTATGTGCAGCTGCTTGCCCAAAAATCTTCCTGATGAACAGTTCTTGTGCCGACGTTGTTTCCAGAGACAGCATTGAACTAGAGCTGAAGCATGCATTTTTCAAAGGGGTGTCTGGATACTGTTGGGAATATAAAATAGTTGCTCTGTAATGTTTACTGGGACATCCAGTGTCGGACTGGGACGCCAGGGGCCCACCCAAAAATCTTAGACTAGGGGCCCACTAAAAGACCTTAGATCAGGTCTCAGTACTATAATATAATTCCTCTGCTCATGCAACCTCTATTGTCCAAGTCTCTTTTCTTTACATGCTATAATCTCTTATTCAATCTATTTAGTCTCTTTGTTCTCATAGAAATAGGGAATGGCCATGAAATATGCCAAATGTTTTGAAGCAGGAGGGGCCCACTGACACCTGGGCCCACCAGGAGTTTTCCTGGTATCCCTGTGGGCCAGTCCGAAACTGGGGACATCAATGAACATATCGACCCTACATGCACTCAAAGGGGGGGGGGGCGAGAGGGACGAATTCTGGCATCTAAAACTGTTTTGCATGAGAGATGTGGTATGTGTATTGTATATTGGAAACTCGCTTAAAAATATGGATTTTCTAAACCAATCAGCTACTTTTTGTACCTTCGTGAGCCCCATACTATAGATTATTTTGTGAAAAGTCTAATGGCTGCTTGAAAGGCTGCATTCTACCAAATCTACCAATGATCGGCCACCTTTACCGCCTGCTCTTTATCTTATGCAGGTTCACCTACATCTCTGGCCCATTCACCTATTCCTAAAGGAGCTGTACAGACAAGGGTAGTTAGAAAATCAGCGTGGAACGGTTTCCCACCTTTCCCAGCACAATGTACCCTCTCACTGCTGACAGCTCTGCAGGAATAACTAGATCATGTTAACATGAAAGATTCTGATTTGTCCGACCTGATCCTCCTGCAATGGGAGTCTGCCCGGGGAGCCAGCATATGATGCACTTTCAGGATCCCTTCTGTTTGATAAGATCATACAAGTTTAACTAGAAGAGAGGTGTGAGTCAGTGGAATGCAGAATAGGAACATGCCATTGTTTTCTTACTGATTTTTTCTTCACTCTGAATTTGAGCCCTAACCATGCACAGGGCCGACCATGTTAAATCCGATCTTGAACTTGTAAACAGAGACACCATGGAGAGGTGAACACATGGCCAGAGTGTTGTACACTCCCTGCTGGGGCCGGGGCTGAGCAAAGCATCTGCCATTCCATAAAATATTAATACATTAGGAGTCTTTATTCACCTTTTGCCCATTAATGCTGAACTTTGCTCAGCGGTGCAGATGTCCATTCCGACAACGTGGAAAATTCAAAGCAATGACGGTTTTCTTTAGAAGGAAATTTCCATTTCATTTGCTGCCTATGATTAACCAGTCATGCCTTTCTGAGCAAGGGAAGAACTGGAGGGAGAACAGATTAAGACACAGGGAAGAAGTGAATATTGTACCGGCTTCTAATTATGCTGCTGTGTATTTATTATAAACGGCAACTCCGTCACTGAAATTTCTGTTGACACCTTCTCCTACTTATGATCCAAAATGCTGCCTTCGACCAACACTCATTAGTGCCGACTTCTGAGCCATTCTTTGGGGCACATGCAGTCAGAACCAGCAGTGTAGCAAATAACAAAGAACAGATGCTGCTTTCCATTTACAATTCACTTTACCATAATGCTACACTTGCTGTCTCCTGCTGGGCAAAATGGGAGAGATATTTTTGTGGCCAGTAGACAAATTGTCTGACTGAACTAGGTTGGTCAAGTGAAATATATGGGCTGTTAAAATAAAATGTGTGCACTGAAACTGAGCATCAGGACTCCCACAGAGTCTTATATGCAATTAGGCAGCTGCTGGTTTCCCTGCATAGCATAGCCCAAAATAATGTACAGAATTAAAGAACTGGTTCCCTATAGGAAGTGCAGCAGGAATCTGCTATGGTCTCATTAGAGGGAGGGAACAAGATATAATGCCTTGCAGTCAGCCCTTACAATGTCTAGCTCTGTTATGGACTACAGGTCCCAGCATCCTCCAATGACGGCAGTTCTAGTTTAATGGTTGCTGGAAAATTTTGATAAGGGGTAATAACAGGGGCATAACTACAGAGGAAGCAGACCCTGCGGCTGCAGGGGGGCCCAGGAGGTTTGGGGCCCTGTGAGGCCCTAATTCATATAGAAGTGAAATAAATATTGGTAAAACAGGTCAACCTTTAGACATTTTGGGGGCCTGAAAAATAATTTGCTGTGGGGCCCATTAATATGTAGTTATGCCACTGGTAATTGACACCACATTGCCAGATTTGTATGTCATACAGGCTGAACTACTTTTTAGGCTTTAGGCAAGTTTTTTCTTGCCCTAATGTGCCAAGCCTGCGTCTCCCAATGCATGTTGGGTAATGTAGTTTTTGTTTAACAAATTGCCGCCTGCCAATGTTTAATGTAAAACTACAATACCCAGCATGCAATGGGACTGACTTGTGTAGATGTCGGGAATTACCAGATTTTGAGCTCAGTACCCCAGTCTCCTGTTAAGGTCCCCATAGACGCAAAGATTTCTCTTGCCGAACGACCGATTTTAGCGAAATCCTTCGAAATTATCGTGCGGTTAGTGGGATTCGAACGATCGTACATCTTACAATTTTTGCCCGACATCTGTCAGGAAATTGATCGGCCAGGTTAAAAAATCTTTGTCGGTCCCAGTGCAATCTATCTATGTTTGCAGGGCCAAGCAGGCAGCTCCCCTTTGTTTTCCTGGCAAATTGGTCTTTTTAGTTGATGGACAATTTGTATGATCGCTCCGAGATAATCTCACGATGATGATCGGATCTTTTAAAAACCTCAACATCTATGGCCAGATTAACTCTTAAAAATTCTCGTATTTTTCGATGACTTTCCTCAATTTCAGACAATTTTGGGGCAAAAAACTACTGGCCACAAAAATATCTCTCCCATTTTGCTTCATGGAAACATGAAAAAGGCGTATTTTCATATGTATTCTTTATTTTTTAGACTTTTTTTAACTGCACATATTCTGCTATTTTTGGGCTTTTTTCCAAGCGCCTCTTGGGCTAGTTTTGGGTTGGTTTTCTGACTTCGGCTGCTTTTGAAAATTAGACCTGGCAACCCTGTGGGAGTTGAGCTTATAGTAGTGAAGGTGCATTTTATTTACTATAGCGCTACCTACTTTTATGTATAGTTTAAAGGAGAAGGAAAACCCCGAGGCAAAACACCCTCCCCTGTGTTGCCCCCCTCCCTGGCCTACCTGTCGCCCCTGGCAAATGCCCCTAACTTGTTACTCACCCCTCTGCGCAGGTCCTGTCCACGGAGCATTTGAGGTACGGATCTACTGCGCATGCACCGAAAGTCATGAAGTGAAATCGGAAACCTTCGTGACTTTCGGCGTATGCGCAGTAGCAGGGGCGATCCTGGCCCCCCCGCCGCCTGAGGCAGCAGCAGTTGCTGCTGCCCCCCCTCCCCCGGAAATTCGCTCTTAAAGTACCAGGAGCAGCATTTTTGCTGCCCCTGGTACCTAGTGGGGCGCTGCCGCCTGAGACGACAGCCTCAACTTGCCTCATTGGCAAAGCGCCCCTGCGCAGTAGATCCGTACCGGTAAATGCTCCTACCAAAAAACACTGGTCAAAGCAGGAAGAAGACGCGCGTGAGAGAAGATGGCGCCTGTGAACTTTGTGAACAGGACCTGTGCAGAGGGGTGAGTAACAAGTTAGGGGCATTTGCGGGTGGGGACAGGTAGGCCAGGGGGGGAGCAACACAGAGGAGGGGGGGGGATTTTTGCACCTAGGGGGTTTCCTTCTCCTTTAACAAGGACAATATCTGAATGCTTTAGGCAGTCTGTCATTATATCAGAGGCCCAAGGGGGAGCCCTAATACTTTCTGGGACCCACAAACATCAGAGCCCATTGTCCCTAGTTCCAGCCGAGTGAGTTTCTTTCCCTAAAAGGCATTTCCCATTGGCCTCGATCATGTCGCGCCCCAAAGAAGAGACACCTCAGCCTGCCAGCAGCAGCAGTAGTGGGAGCAGCAGCAGTAGTAGTAGGAGGAGCGAGCAGGTTGGCAGCGACAGAGCGAGGCGGTAAAACAGCTGTGGAACACCCAACTCGAATGTGGGCGCAGACATCACTAAGAGAATCCCTCAGTCTCCCAGTAACACATTAGAGGAGGCGGAGTTATGTACGTCACTCGCTGCTCGCTTCTTATAGGGTCTTTCTAAATGACCCCGCGCTGCCGCTTCCCGGCACGCTGAGGGTTACACAAGGAGGCGGGACGTAGTGGCCAATCCCTAATCCTGATTGGCCGCCAGTGGCACGCCTACTCGAGTCCGCCGAGGGCAGAGCCCTAAACACACACACACTGAGGGAATGAGGGACAAGATGTCTGCTCCCCGCGCTCTTCCTCACGGACTATCCTTCTGTTTCGTCTGAGAGCGTCTGGAACCGCCGTGTCTCCCTATCTCCTCGCAGCTGTCACACACACGTGTCCGGTGCCTTCCGATGCTCCCGCTAAATCCTCCCCCCGAGACCCTCTTTTCCCTCCCCAATGTGGACTCTCCAGGCGTCGGCTTCGCTCCTCCTTTGTAATCCGCGCAGGGAACCATGGCGACCCGCCGGGCAATTGTACCTGAGCAGCAACAGGAGCCCTCCAGCCCGGCCAGTGAGGTGAGACATTTCTCTGGGGGGAGGGGAAGGTGCCCGGCACTTACACTTTGATAAACCCGACTGGGTAACCTTTAACCCCTTCCAGTTGTTGCTGTACTACATCTCCCAGCATCCCCTGAGGGCTGAAACCTGTTGGTGGGAGCTGGAGTCAAACACCTGGCAGGTCCCAGGCTGGCTCTCTCCAGCTCTTGTCGAACTACATCTCAGCACTTGACCGTGCCCTATAGACAGCGTGTTGTTGTGGTACAATGCTGGGGGCAGGGATGCTGCTGGAGCAGCACAGTGAGGACATTTGCATCACAGGGGACATAATACATAACATGTTCTATGCTTTACGGCAGAGGCACACGCTGCTATTTCTGGAGATTAGTCGCCCAGCAAAAAATTGCTGCCCAAAGTTGCCTCAGGGCAGAGACGCTGCGATTCTTGGGGGAGATTAATTGCCAACGACTTCTTCGGGCGACTTATCTCCCCTAAATGCCTTCCAGCCGGCTACAATATAAAACGCCGGAGCATTTTGGCTTTCCGGAGTTGCCCGAAGTTGCCTCAGGGCAGAGACACACTGCGATTTGGGGGGGGGATTAGCCGCCCGGCGACAAATCACCTCTTCTTCTGGCGACTAACCTCCCCTAAATGCCTTCCTGCCGGCTAGAATGTAAATCGCCGGAGGGATGGCACTCTGGACGCTTCGTTGTCCGAAGTCGACTGAAGTTGCCTCACAAAGAAACTTCGGAAGACTTTATGGAAACGAAGTGCTCCGAGTGCCATTCCGCCGATGAGTTACATTCTAGCCAACGGGGAGGCAGTTTGGAGAGATTAGTCGCCCCAAAGAAGAGATTTGTCGCCGGGCGACTTATCCCCCCCCCCGAATCGCATTGTGTGTCTCTGCCCTCACAAGGAAACTTGGGGCGACTTCGGAACGCCAAAATGATCCGAGTGCCATCCCGCCGGTGATTTACATTCTAGAGGCAGTTCGGAGAGATTCGTCGGCCAAAGAAGAAGCAATTTGTCGATGGGCGACTAATCTCCCGAAATAGCTGCGTGTGTCTCTGCCCTTATGGCTACAGCATACAGACCCCCAGCTGCAACTCGCAGTGTTCCATGGGCAGCCATACCTGAAGTTTAATGAGCTGGTGGGTTGCAGGTTAGAAATGTCTGATTTATGTTATTTCCCATATCAGGTGGGGCCCTCTCCTGGCTCACTTCTGCCTATCCAGGACTCGCATGGCCTGGGCGGTAAAAATGATGCTTGACCCCAATGTTTTTAATAGGGGAAAAAAATCTAAATATATAGTAAGGCCGGTATTTTTTTCCAAAAAAGGTGGCCACCCTATGTGTGTACTCAGTTTGCTCAGCTACAAGACTTTGAACTCACCCCCCCCCCGCCAATTGGAAAGTTCTGATTGGCTCCTCCTCCTTGAATTGAGGCATTATTCTTATGGAGACGGGGCAAGGCATTGGGTCAGTGTGCTCTCTCCAAACAAATGATTCACATGGGGAGCGACTGAGGGCTCCGGGGTGGGAGGGGGAGATGAAGTCACAGAGGGTGAGAGGAAAGTGTGTTAGAAAATTTGAATCAGAAATTCCACACATGTCTCAAATGTTATAAACACCATGTAATCTACTTTAGGGCAGAGACACACGCTCAGATTCAGGGAGATTAAGCCTCTTCTTCTGGGCAGCAAATCTCGCCCGAAGTTTCCCCGTGAGGCAACTTCGGAAAACGAAGCGCATCGATTGCTCTCCCGCCGACGATTTCGATTCTAGCCAGCGGGAGGCAGTTTGGTGAGATTAGTCGCCCGAAGAAGGAGATTTATCGATGGGCGACTAATCTCCCTGCATCTGAGCGTGTGTCTCTGCCCTTAAAGTCCCATACCCCCCTTCCAATATATGTTCCCCTGTAGGTTGTCTACCTCCAACACTGAGGGCCTGCTTTATTAAGGTTTGAATTGAAAATTCTAATTTTGAATTTTTTTTTTATGGCCAAAACTCTCAAATTTCAATTGTCCGTTATCCAAGCTCGATTCGAGTTGAAGAGCCCCTTTAAGATTCGATTTGAGGCCCTTTAAGAGCTCGAATGATCTATTCACCACCTAAAACCTGCTGAATTCACGTATAAAGGTGGCCATACACGGATAGATCCGCTCGTTTGGCGATGTCGCCAAACGAGCGGATCTCCCTCCGATATGCCCACCTTGAGGTGGGCAATATCGGGCTGATCCGATCGTGGGCCCTAGGCATGAATTCGAAATTTGACCTTTAATAAATGTGCCTTTGAGTATTGCATTGACTTAAAGTGATACTGTTCCTAAAAAATATACCTATAGGTCACGTTGATTGTTTTTCACTGATAGTTCTGCTTTTGTAATTGTTACTTGAAGTTCCTAAACTTGACTGCTTTGCCAACCTGACTTTCCCTTTTTAACCTGTCAGAGTTTCTAATGTTAACGGCCTACTGCTGCACAAATATGGCAGCCCCCTCATATATTCACATGGGGGATCATATAGGTAATCTAAATGCATTGGGTTAAAATTAGAATAGACAATAATAGGATAGATGTTAAAATGGTTACATTTCTGTTGTCAGTATTTCTTTAAATGAGCAGTGTTATTTTGACTAAATGCTTATGGCGTTGTTAAACTACAACACCCATACACCTAGAAGTCAGGGGTGGGTCTTTAGCGTTTTGTCGGTAGGTTGAACTTCTCTGATTCAGAATGTTATACTGTTGTAGGCGTTGCACCAAGGAGCATGGAGAGCACCTCTCGCACACAGCAGGGTGTAGAACTGATGCAATACATAGATAGCAAACAAACAGCAGGAGGGAGGCTGCCGAGGGAGATAATGAGTGGCTTCTTACTCAGTGCCAGACTAGCAGTGTCATTTTTCTGGGTGCAAATAATAAATGCTAGCCAAGATGCCTGTCCTCCTATAAATGAAATGGAGAGGTTTCAGCTTCCTCTTTAAAGGTAAATCCGACCGCCCGTTTGGCCTCCATTCTCAACCCGATATCGCCCCACTTCGATGTGAGCGTATCGGGGAGAGATCCATTAGTTTGGAGATCTTAATTTGGTAAATATTGTGTATCCAATGATCCTCTGTGCTGCCGACGTCTGTCATTAGATGGTCATTCCGTGGCCAGTCACTGAGACTGGGAGTAGGGCAGTGCTTTGTGAAGCTCATGTACTTGTTACATTTGCACAACTATGTTGCAGTCTGAAGAGCAGTTGTATTGTTTCCTTTAAGGTGGCCATAGACGCACAGGTAATATCGTACGAAACAAATTTTCGTCCGATATTCGTTGCATGTATGGTGGAAAAAGAGCCGACCGATATCGGCAGAAGACTTGGATATCGGTCGGCCCGTCGATTGGGCTGGACGGAAAATTTTGATCGGGTGCCTTTGAAGGGGCCCAAACATCAATTGTTAGTGCTGAATCGTCAGATACAGGTAGAATTCTATTGTTTCTTCCCGTATATCTACCTGTATATCTGCCGATTCAGCTCTACACGTGTGTATTGAAACGAACGATCTTTCTTGGAAATATCTTTTCCAAGAAAGATCGTAATTGTTACGTCTATGGCCACCTTTACTCATCATTCACATTTAGGTGTTTGTGGAACCTGCAGCTGATGCCGTGCTTTTTTTTCTGTGCTTGATTCAACTTTATCTATTGAAAGTTTAATGGCGAGCTATTGTGAAAACGATATTTTAATATGATTTAGAGTGATAATTTGCAATTAAGGTTTTCAGTTATTTAGCTTTTTAGGCTAAGGCCACAGTAGGCGATAGCGCCGCGATTTGACTCGCGGCGACTTTTCGCCGCGACTTTTAAGCCGCAATCGCTGGGGAAACTTTTGCGCTGGCGTCTATGGGGAATCGCGAAAAATCGCCAGCGTAAAAACACACGCGGCGATCTTTTCTCTACTGTCGCTCGAAATTGCCTCGCTAGGCGATTTCGAGCGACAATAGAAAAAAGATCGCCGCGTGTGTTTTTACGCTGGCGATTCCCCATAGACGCCAGCGCAAAAGTTTCCCCAGCGATTGCGGCTTAAAAGTCGCGGCGAAAAGTCGCCGCGAGTCAAATCGCGGCGCTATCGCCTAGTGTGGCCTTAGCCTTATTCATCAGCTCTTCAATTTGCATTTTAAGCAATCTGGTAACTAGGGTCCAAATTACCCTAGCAACCATGCATTGATTTGAATAAGAGACTGGAATAGACGAGACTTGATTAAAAGGATAATTAATAAAAAAAGTAGCAATAACTATACATTTGTAGCCTAAGGGTAGGGACACACTGGGCGATTTGGGGAGATTTAGTCGCCTGGCGACTAATCGCAGCGACTTTTCTCCCCGAATGCCTCCCCTCACTCTGCGCCTGGATAAAATGAAAAGTCGCCGGCGCTAATCACACACGGCGATTCGTTTTCCGAAACCGCCCGAAGTTGCCCTCACGAGGAAACTTCGGGCGACTTCGGAAAACGAATCGCCGCGTGTGATTAGCGCAGGCGATTTTTCATTTTAGCCAGGCGCAGAGCGAGGGGAGGCATTCGGGGAAGATTGGTCGTGGAAAGTCGCGGCGATTAGTCACCGGGCGACTAAATCTCCCCAAATCGCCCAGTGTGTCCCTACCCTTACAGAGCATTTGATTTTTAGAAGGGGTCAGCGTCACCCATTTGAAGGCTGCAAAGAGTCAAAAGAAAAAGGCAAATTTAACTATAAAACTGCAAAAAAGAAATAATGAAAACCAATTGAAAAGTTGCTTAAAATTAGCCATTCTATACTAAAAGTTACTTTAAAGGTGAACCACCCCTTTAAAGTTCAGCAGCACGAGTCAGCAGCTCTTTTTGTGTAAATGGTTATTTGGTGGAGTAAAATGAACATCGCTTTAATAAATATGCTGCTTGTGTTCCTGTGTTTTGAATTAACTGTGCACATACCTGAGGTTTTATTTATCTGTTCTCTCTACACTTTGTGGGTGTGCCATAAGTCTCTATTCTCTCAAATACGTGTTTGTGGGGCTACATAGTAAGCTCTGTCTCGTGTTATCGTTGGGTGCCATTGGAGTTCTTCTATTAAAATGAGCTGCCTATGCATCTTCAGTTGGGCGGGTTGGAGGAATATGGGCAGCACAGTAGTGGGATGGTTAGTATTAGTGCTTTGCAGTGCAGAGGTCCTAGGTCCAGGTCTGCTGGCAGTTGCTGTATGTGTCGGTGTGCTTCTAAGGCTAAGGGCACACTAGGCGATAGCGCCGCGATTTGACTCGCGGCGACTTTTCGCCGCGACTTTTAATCCGCAATCGCTGGGGAAACTTTGGCGCTGGCGTCTATGGGGAATCGCGACAAATCGCCAGCGTAAAAACACACGCGGCGATCTTTTTCTATTGTCGCTCGAAATCGCCTAGCGAGGCGATTTCGAGCGACAATAGAAAAAAGATTGCCGCGTGTGTTTTTACGCTCGCGATTCCCCATAGACGCCAGCGCAAAAGTTTCCACAGCGATTGCGGCTTAAAAGTCGCGGCGAAAAGTCGCGGCGAGTCAAATCGCCGCGCTATCGCCTAGTGTGGCCTTAGCCTTACACACTCAAAAACACAAGGCGCGTTAAGTGGTTCCTGATAAAACTGATCCCAGTGGGTGTGAATGCTACAGGAAACTTAGACTGTAAGCTCCTCTGGGGCTGAAACCGATGAGATATGATGTTTAATCTATGAATATGGCTGTGCCATATAAAGAAGAATAATATGCCAGTTCTTGATAGCTGTTGGGCTGTAAGCGGATGTTTATGGTGCGGCTTTAACTGCTGCTCAAGTTAATTATTTATAAAGAACCATTGATTAATGATTGAATTAACCACAGCATCTAGGTAGTTCCTTAAAATAATTTTGGTCTGTAATGTTGTAGTTGAGAAATGTTCATAGGGCTACCTTTTTAAAGTGGAGTATTTTTATATATATATATATATATATATATATATATATATATATATATATATATATATATATATATATATATATATATATATATATATATATATATATATATATATATATATATATTCCTCTGCATCCAACCCATAATCAATATATTTAAGGGTACAACTACACGAGTGTCTTCAACGAGATTCTAGCAGATCCGATGCAGTGTGCAAAAACACAGGCGTCAAGTCGTATGCGAAAATAAGGTAAGCTATAGCAATGTTGGATGGTGGTGCAGCGTCTACATTGGACATTCATATTGCATCTGATGAACGCTGCAACACCGTCCGACATTTGTATTTCTTATTTCCGTCACATCCGACTTGACGCCTGCGTTTTGGCGCACTGCGTCGGAATCAGGTTGAAGACGCTCGTGTAGTTGTACCCTTAGACATTGAGACATTTTTGTGGTAATATAATAAAAGCACTAAGTTTGCCCAGGAGCAGTAACCCATAGCAACCAATCAGCGGGCAGCATTTACCGGTCACCGGTTTAAAATCAAGCACTGGTTGCTATGGATTATTGGTTGCTATGGGTTACTGCTCCTGGGCAACCTTAGTGCCTTCTATTACATATGGGAGTTTGTGCCTTGAGCTACTAAAAATGCTTTACCCTTTAAACGAAACAGGAATTGTTTATTCATCCAGTATATTGCAATGCAACACACACACTTATTGCTTTTATTCCAACTGTGGTTGCAGTGTCAAATGTGTCATATATTTCACACTCCATATAGTGTGAAACAAATATGTTTATTTATAGGGATATGCATTTATAAATACACATAATTGTTTCATGCAATATTCAGATTGACTTTTTTTTTTTTTTTGCAAGGCCCTGTTTGAGAAACCACATTTTCTGCTTGTATTAATAAGTTCTCTTTGCACCAGGGTATGTTTATGTATGAAAGTGTACACAATGAGGCAATGCGAGGAACTGTACAGATTTTGGCCCACCAGTTGCTGTTGCTGAGATATTGTGTGGCATAAGCCAGATATTTATGGTGCCATTTGGATCTGAATGTCACATGTGACTGTACCTATGTGTCTTCATTGCAGTTGCTTTTTATTGGCATTAAAGAGCAAAGGAACATTGATTTGGAATTGGATTGAACCCCTGGTAATGAAACCATTATTTAATTCAGTTGCTGTAGATACGAATCCCATATGTCCTTGTGTCTATTTGTGGGCACTTCTCTGACATTCTTCAGCCAGTACAACAATTATAGGAAATACGTGCCAGGGTTAGGTTAATTTGGGGGCGGAGGTTATTGAAACAAGTCTCTATTAGTTATATTTGAATGTTTTTTCTGGGTGCAATGTTCTTATTCCTATAGGATGGTCAGCTACTGTAAACTGCCAAAATGGAAAAGTATGTAGAATGTAGGAAATAAATGGGATTGTTAGACTAAATTATGCAAAGGTTCATTATTGGCAAACCGGAACAAGGGATAAATGTAAAGACATAATGGATTAAATTATTCAATGGAAATGTGCAGTATCCCTGTAGCAGCAGTATTTTACAGCTGTGCCATTTGTTAGGCAAGGTTGTTCATTGGGTAGACCAATGGGCAGGTGCGGACCTTAGCCTGTTTAAAGAGGTGGTTCACCTTCAAGTTAACTTTTTAGTATGTTATATACTGACCAATTCAAAGCACATTTTCAATTGGTCTTCATTTTTTCTTTTTATAGTCTTTTTTTTTTTATTTATTTTTTTTTGCTTTTTCTACAGACTCTTCCCAGCTTTTAAATTGGGGGTCACTGTCCAAATTACCCTAGCAACCATGCACTGATTTAAATACCAGACTAGAATAGGAGATGCCTGAAGAAAAAGAAGAGTAATAAAAAGTAGCGATAAACTTGTAGCCTTGCAGAACCGTCATTTTTTTTAGATGGGGTCATTGGCCCCCATTTGAAAACTGGAAAGAGTCGGGAGAAGGCAAATAATTCAAAAACTATAAAAAATAAATAATGAAGACCAATTGAAAAGTCCTGCAGCGGGTCAGGGACCCGCGGGTTACCTGCAAAAATGAAGAAGTTCCGGGTGTGGGCATAGACGCGTGTCGGTGGTTCTGCAGGTTTGCGGGTCTTCTCAATAGTGATTTTTTTTTTTTACTCCTTTTTTCTGATCACGCCTACTTCCGATGATGTCACTTCTGGTTTACAATGACAGCACTTCCTGTTTTACACCTTTTTTTCTGATCATGCATACTTCCGATGATATCACTTCCGGTTTACAATGACAGCACTTCCTGATTCTTGATGGTCAGCGGGTCTGGGTTGTGGATAAGGTACTTGCGGGTCGGGTAGTGGGTCCAAGCGGGTAAGAATGCGGGTCCGGGTTGCGGATTGCAGGTTGCGGGTACGGGTCAGGTATGGGTTCCAAAAAATGGCAGGACTCGAACATACCCTGAAAACATGGAATGTGCCAAAGCTCTAATTCCAGACTGCTGTTCTGTGTTATGTTATAAGTGTCCTAGAATTCTATAATTCCATTTACACTCCCCCCCCCCCATGCTCTGCCTCCCATTACTTTTCTGCTGGTTTTGATTTGATCTGTTGTAGACTCAATGCTTCTTTTAACAGCAAATCCGAGTGTGTAGAGTTTTACAGTTTACACCTTTTTACAATTTTGCATCTATAAAAGGGATACTACTGTTTTATAGACATGGCAGTTACACAGGCTTCCCTGCAGAGGCCGAAGTACAAACCTTTGTTGTCTCCTTTACTGTATCCTATCAGTGCTGGGACATTTATTTTATTCCTGAAGGTTGTGACAGTAATTTATTCTGTTTGTCTTGCAATAAGCTACCCATAGACACAAAGATTTCTCTTGCCGAACGACCGATTTTATCGAAGTCCGACCAATCCTTCGAAATTATCGTGCGGTTAGTGGGATTCGAACGATCGTACATCTTAAGATTTTTCAGCCTGCATCTGTCAGGAAATTGATCGGCCAGGTTAAAAATCTTTGTAGGTCCCAGTGCAATCTATCTGTTTTCCTGGCAAATTGGTCTTTTTAGTTGATGGACAATTCGTACGATCATTTCGAGATAATCGTGGTCTCACGATGATGATCGGATCTTTTAAAAAATCTCAACATCTATGGCCAGCTTTAGTTAATGAATATGTACCGTTGAGGACATGCAAATGCAGAGTCAATCTGCATCCCTGAGCTGATGGCATCTGATGACAGTCTTTATATTTCATTTCCAAGATAGTTTGCCTTCTTGGATAAAATGCATTGATGGGTGGGGGGTCTACATTGCCCTCTCCAAAGTACAAGTTTCCTTGCATTGTATAGCACATCCTCACCTGCTTCCTTTCCCTCTAATGTATAAGGAAACTGTACAGGAAGGAAGCTGCTTCTTGAGACTGTTAGAAATTAATTTACCATTGTTAATGTTTATTTTACAATATGGGTTTAGAGAGAGAGAGAGAGAGAGAGAGAGAGATAGAGAGAGAGCGCCCGCCCACAGGAAGCCGGCACTCTCGACAATAAAGTGTTCATATGCCTGGGTGCACGTTCAACTCATTATCTTATCCCATATAGGACAGCACTCTCAGGACTTAAAATGATAAAAAAGGTTTTTATTCATAAAACAGCTTGCGACTTATCTTTTTATGAATAAAAGAGTGCTGTTCTATATGGGAAATATATATATGTGTGTGTGTTTTCCCACTAAAATGACAACTGTACATATATCATTTATTGCTGCTGTATCTAATTTGTTTGCTTCATTGTGAATGGAATACACCATCTTTTGGGTTCTAGCTGCTCTGTTTTGTCCTGTTTCACTCAGCGGAACCAATTCCACCTTGGTTTGATGCCAGTGTTTTGGGCACACTTAGGGACAGATTTATCAAGGGTCGGATTTCGAGTTTATGGGAGTTTCTAAAAACTTCCATGAACTCCAATAAACTCAAAATTCGAAAAAAAACCCAGACCAATCGAAATCTATCTAAAAACTCTTATTTTTTAAAAACTGGTGAATAGGATCAAGCTTCAAATTTGAATCAAATTCGATTCAAATTCGATTCAAAGTTTTCACCCCAGCAATACTTTGAATCGAGAATATGGAGTCATTTGAGTCCACCAAATGACTCCATATTGATTGTAGGTGGTCCCCCATAGGCTAAAACACCAATTTGGCAGGTTTAAGATGGTGAATAGTCGAATTTGAATTCTTAAAGAGAGAATACATGATCATTTTCAAAAATTACATTTTTTTTTTTAAATTCGAATAGAATTTGGAGTATTCCCTAGTCGAATTACACTAAAATAAACTCAGAATTTGAATTTTCAATGTAACCTACGTTAATAAAATGATTGTCTCAAATATACACAAATATTAGTGTAGGGCCCACAGTTGGCTGTAGGTTGTGTTTAGGTACTTATTAATGTACCAGTTCTTGAGAATTATATTGCAGAAATGGCACAAATATGGAGTTTATTGAAAGCCTTGTGATGCTGCTTGAATGAGATGTCAATTTGTTTTGAGTTCTTGTCTTGTTCACAGGATATTATCGGCATGCGGAGTAAAGTAATGTTTCACTCATGTGAAATGGAAGGAAACAGACCATAGATTTTTCCACTTTGTAGCTAGTGAAATTATTCATAACTGTTTAGTTATTCTTGGATAATATGTATCCGCACCAGCGATTGTTAATGCTTTGTTTTGTGGTTAATTGTTTCTTTTACGCATATGCTGGCAAGACTGGAAGTCAAGTGTTTCATAATGGCTTTGTTGGCTGATTGAGGCTTCAAAGAAAACACATTAAGAAATTGATCCCTCTATGAACTCTGTATTTTTAGCGACATTTTTTTGTCTATTTAACTTGCAAAAAAAAAAAAAAAGGTATTCCCTCTGAACGAGTGAACTTGTGTTGGTGTACAGACCAGTGTTTTATGATTTGGTTAGGCACTTGTTGAATGTACATCTTGTTTGTGTGTTACGTTTTAAATATTTGCCAATACAAGAATTGAATCGGCCTTTATAAGGAACCAAAGCGATTGCATTCCTGAAATTCACTGGTAGAAAAACGATTGCTTTGGTCTGCTTGAATCAGCCATGTTTTTCCCATTGTGTGTCGCTGTATTGGTCAATTGAAAGGTCCACTCCAGTAATTAGGCTACCAGTACAACAAGTGGATATTCGTATATGCCTAGTTTATGGGTCAAACCATCTGAAGAGACTCAACTCTAACCACAGTTGAAATATAATGTTGATAAATGATTGCATTTATGAATTCCCTTTACTGTTTTGGATTCTCCTAATAACTTGTATCCGCAATGTAAGCATTTATAACCAAACCTGTGCTTATCCTTCCTCATCTCACGGACACTAGAATGGAAAGTTTGCCAGAGCAAATTTTCTTTTCACATAGACATGCTGTAAGTGAATTGGTTAGTTAATACAGGTTAAGGTGGCCATAGACACACCAATAATATCGTACAAAACTAATTTTCATATGATATTCGGTGCGTGTATGTTGGGAGACGAGCCGACTGATATCAGCAGAAAACTTGAATATCGGTCGGCTCGTTGCTCGGGCCAGCCTAACCTCGACCATTGTTGGTGCTGAATCGTCAGATACCGGTAGAATTCTTTTGTATCTCCCTGTATATCTGACCATTCAGCTCTACACGTGTGTATTGAAACCAATGATGTCTATGGCCACGCGGACCAATAGAATTTTTGTTTGGCCCAAACAACCTCGATTTTAAGTTTTCCTGCATTTTACAGTTTTTATTTTTTGGTTCCACCAATTTATAATGCATTTGAATGGGTGCATTTCCCTGATAGATGTAGACCAGATGTATATTTTGCCATGGTTCTGCCTGTAAATAGTCAATTACAATTAGTCTGCTTCTTATACAGTCCTGCACCAGTCACTTATTGCTTTAGGTTTTGTATGTGACTATTAGAGAAGCCTTGCACATGCCCCCCATAGTGTAACATTAACACTGCAATGCTTAACCCTTGTTATTAACTCAGTAACTATTATATCTCCAAGTAAAATGGACTCCTGTCCTTATATCCTACCAGTACTTGAAAAAAAGTTACTTTTAAACATTTACCTGATCCAGGATTTTACATTTTTTTTCCTGGTCCCCTGAAAAACCTAAAATGGGGGTTCTACTGTATTGATAATTTAATGGTACACTCTTTGGAGACCCAGTGTGAGGTTTATGTTGCACGTTTTGGGGTGCTAAGAGCTGTAATGTGCAGCAGGGAACTCTGGAATGTATACAAAGATATATCTGTAGAGATAAGTCAAATCAACTGGACTTGCTTTGAAAAATAAACTGTTAATTTGACTTATTTCTATAGATATACCATGATCTGGATGAATGAGAACCTTCACACATGTATACAGAGACAATTGTAGTCTTTGCTCTTATTATTCTCTTGGTCAGAGATAAAATACATAGAATTTCAGTGTCTTCTTGATGGACTGCGTATATTGTAGTATCTGTGTTTTATGGGTGTGGGTGTAGAATAAAAAGTTCTGTTTCTAGCAGATGAATGCTTCTGCTTGAGTTTAACAAGTTTAACCAGAATACCCAGCCTGTGGTTTGACATGCAAGGAAACATCTGGGATGTAGAAAACCACAGAGTGCTCAGAATGGGGTTTTCTTGGTTTGGTAAGTTATTAGATTCGTATTATGTTGAACCATAGACTTGGAGCAATGATCTGTCTTTGGAAATGCATATTTTAAAGACTATGAACATCCCAAGGCCCTTTCTCTCATAGGAGGTTGCTAAACCTGTGCGCCAACATAGTTCCAAATCCTAAATGGGCACATACTGTAATTATCACCTTCCTAGTGATGTAGATAGATACTATAACTCCAGAGTGAAAGCTGTAATTCCTATAGAGATGTGAGTATTCTGGATATGGGAGCAGGTATCCTGTTAGTGTAGGTGGTATTAAAGGTAGGAATAAAGGTGTGAATAGCAGAATAGACGAGCCAGGGAGAGAGAGGATGATATTAGCTGATGTAATGCTGCAGAATTAAAGGAGAACTAAAGCTTAACTAAAGAAGTAGGCTAGAAATGTTGTACATTATGTTTTGGGCTATTGTAGCAGCCCAAGGCAACCACAGCCTTTTAGCAGTAAAGATCTGTGTCTCCAAAGATGCCCCAGTAGCTCCCCATCTTTTTTTCTGCTGATTCACTGCACATGCTCTGTGCTGCTGTCACTTACTGAGCTTAGGGACCCACTCACAATATACAGTACACATAGAATAGAAATGTCACAATATAAGGCTGATTAGTAATTAATACAGATCATTACTACATGGCTGCACAGACACAAGTGCAACTAGCATCAGAATTTAATAATAAGCCCTGTAGCATCAGCTTATATTACAGACCAACCTCATTTTCTGCTGGATAATTAGTGACGAGCCCTAAGCTTAGCTTCTCAACAGCTGCTCAGAGCCCACTGAGCATGTGAGTGTCACAGACACTTTCCAAGATGGTGACCCCCTGTGACAAGTTTGAAGTCCTGGATCATTGCTGCTATTGACGAGCTGAAACTTTAGGCTGGTGCAATAAGTTCAGTATATAAAATATGGCATATTTAGGCATGTTCATATATAGGGGTTAGTTCTCCTTTAACACCCTGGCAGAATATGGGGAAATGGCAGAACCCTCTAGCAAAGTCTAACCTCTTTGAAGAACCTAGGAAAAGTGATGCCATAATCACCCCTCTACTACTATTACAAAAATACAAAGAGGAAAATACGGTATTTTAATGTGGCTTGATTTTTTTTCATTGGTTCTGTTCTGTTCCATAGTAAACAAATACACCCTGAATTTAAAGACCTTTCCTGCTGATAACTGAAATATCCAGGGTCCATTTGGCTTGTTGTCCTGTGTCCATAAGGTTTGAAGCCTATTTTCCCTCTAGATCGTTTGCAATATGCGACAGCAATTAACAAATGCTTGTTCTTGGCATAAACTGATGAAATCTGCCTTAAAATAGATATCTGTTCAGTGTTTTAGCTTTCTCGCCATCTGCTCTTTTTCCTTTTATCTAGAGCCTGCTGTGTTTTTCTTATTTTGCTTTATACAAATACAATGGTTAAAATGAATTGAGAGGCGAGAGAATGGAATGTTGCCTAGTCACAAATGCTCTGGCAAAAAAAAAAATCTATCCTGGCATATAGTTTGTGGCACACTTTTTGGGGATTTGAGTTCAGTGACCACTAACGGGTTGGAAAGGTAATCAGCATATACATGTATTCTAAAAATACATTTTGAGAATTTTTATTAGCTTATGAAAATTTGCTACTGTAAGAATATTTAATGTGTGAAATATGTGTATTGTAAATCCTTCTCTGCTGGGCTTCAGACTGGGCTGCCTTTATCAGTAACGGTGACAGTTGAACATATTCAGCGCAGTTCTCATGACTATCTGGTGTCTCTTTTGGGTCCCTCTAAGGATCAGTCCCACCGTTTAGCAACCCATATTGTAGAGCAGTGATTTTCAAACTGACTGGCTGGACTGGGGAGTGCTTTAAAGGAGAACTAAACCCTAAAAATGAATAGGGCTAAAAATGCAATGTTTTATATACCGAACTTATTGCACGAGGCTAAAGTTTCAGCTTGTCAATAGCAGCAATGATCCAGGACTTCAAACTTGTCACAGGGGGTCACCATCTTGGAAAGTGTCTGTGACAGTCACATGCTCAGTGGGCTCTGAGCAGCTGTTGAGAAGCTAAACTTAGGGGTTGTCACTAATTAAAAACAGAAAATGAGGTTGGCCTGTAATATAAGCTGATGCTACAGGACTGATTATTAAATTCTGATGCTAGTTGCACTGGTTTCTGAATTGCCATGTAGTAATTATCTGTATTAATTACTAATCAGCCTTATACTGTGACATTTATATTCTATGTGTACTGTATATTTTGAGTCTGTCCCCAGGGTCGGACTAGGGGGACTGGGGCCCACCGGGACTGCTGCAGAGGGCCCCATTCGGCCACCCGTCCCCCACTGTGACGCGCCGGCTTGGTGTGCATGCGCAACAGCGTTGCTTGGTGCGCAGGCGGCGCTGCACAGCTCCCGGAATTTTTTTTTTCCAAATATAAAAATTTAGAGAGGGGTTTTGGCCCGGTGGGGGCCCATGAGGGTCGGTGCCCACCGGGTATTTTCCCGGTGTCCCGCCAGGCCAACACTGTCTGTCCCTAAGCTCAGTAAGTGATGGCAGCACAGAGCATGTGCAGTGATTCAACAGAAAAGTAGATGGGGAGCTACTGGGGCATATTTGGAGGCACAAATCTTTACTGCTAAAGGGATGTGGTTGCCTTGGGCTGGTACAGATGCCCAAAACATAATGTACAACATTTATTGCTACTTCTTTTGTTTAACTTACCTTGTCCTTTAAAGGGGTGGTTCCCCTTTTATGTCAAATAATGGCCATTTCGAAGCAACTTTTCAATCGGTCTTCATTATTTATTTTTTATAGAGTTTGAATTATTTGCTTTCTTCTTGTGACTCTCTTCAGCGTTCAAAAGGTGGTCACTGACCCCATCTAAAAAAATTGCCCTGTAAGGCTACACATTTATTGTGTTTGCTCCTTTTTACCACTCTTTTTTTCTATTTAGGTCCTCTCCTATTCATATTCCATATTGGACCCTAGCAACTAGACTGCAGAAATTGCAAACTGGAGAGCTGCTAAATAGAAAGTTATATAGCTCAAAAAACACAAATAAAAAAATGAAAACCAATTGCAAATTGTCTCAGAATATCACTATACATCATACTAACAGTTAATTGAACTGATGGTTAAATTAAACTAAAGGGGTAAAAAAAAACCTTTAATAGAAAAGCAGGAGATGAAACACCCAGAAGTGCTCCATGCCGCAATAGTCTAGACTTATGGATGCACAAAGGCGAATTACATCTCCCCTAAAAAATAACTTAAAAACCACAAATAATAAAAAATGTAGATAATTGCAAAGTGTCTCAGAATATCACTCCGTACATTATACGGTACTAAGGCTTGTGACACACGGGCAGATTCGGGGAGATTTAGTCGCCTGGCGACTAATCGCCTCTTCTTCTGGACGTCAATCTCCCTGAACATGCGGCGCTTCTTTTTCCGAAGTCACCCAAAGTTTCCTAGTGAGACAACTTCGGCGACTTTGGAAAACGGTGCACCACGTGTGCTTTAGCGCAGGCGACTTTTCATTATAGCGGACGGGAAGACACGCAGAGGCAGTTTCGGAGACTAAATCTCCCTGAATCTGTGTGTGACGAGCCTTAAAGTTAATTTAAAGGTGAACCTTTTTAAGCATTAACTATACCAAGACTGTGGACCAGTGATCCAGTAGCTCGTGAGCAACATGTTGCTCTCCAACCCCTTGGATGTTGCTCTTAGTTTCCTCAAAGCAGGTGCTTATTTTTAAATTCCAGGCTTTGAGGCAAGTTTTCGTTGCTTAAAAACCAGATGTACTGCCAAATAGAGCCTCCTGTATACTGTCAGTCTACATAGGGGCTACCAATAGCCAATCACAGCCCTTATTTGGCACCACCCAGGAAAATTTTCCGTGCTTGTGTTGCTCCCCAACTCTTTTTAAATCTGAATGTTGCTCATGGGGGAAAAAGGTTGTGACCCCTGCTGTGGACAGTCAATTAGTAGCCCGTGTGGCATGCCCAATACAGAACAATGAAACCTCATTTTAGTCTGCTTTAAACAGTCAACTGCTTATAGTAACCATCGTTCTCTTTTTAGTGATAACCTCTTTATAATGCCAGCTCTGTCTTGTGCTTGAAATAGTGAAGGATCAGTGTATTTTCTTTTTAACAACCCACAGAGCATTAATTGCTATGAGATCATTCAAGGGCCACAGCACAAGTCTCTACAGGTCTTTGCTAGCAGAACCCTTTGGTACTTTGATGGTCGTTTGGCATACAACCAAAAGTAATCTAGAAGGGCGAGGGCAGAATAACGGAATTCCAAGAAAGTCTGCATGTATTCACAAATAGCGTTTTGTACTATCCAGTTTTCTTCGCAAGTAGGCTGTACGGAGCTGATGAGTTCTGACATGGCTGCGCCCACCATCACTATGTAACCGTTGTTGTATGTTGGAAACGTTGGTAACACGTGAAACTGCATTCCTTTACACGTGATTATTACCGTTACACAGAGCAGCATTCTCCGATGCATGTTGCAGTGTAGTGTGATTACTCACACATGTAATGCTGTGAAATGCTTTCATCCTAAGAATTTTAATAAGTGAAAGTAAAATGCTAGCTATTCTAGCAAGCATGTATCCATTTATCCATAGACAATCCTTATTGACGTTGGGGAGATTTTTTTTGTGTTTTTCTTAAAGTGGACCTGTCGCCTACACATAAAAAGCTGCATAATGAAAGTCCTTTGCAAATTAAATATGAAACCCCCAACATTTTTTTCATTAAAACACCCATACCTGTTATAAAGGTGTTTTTTTTTTTTTTTATAATCGTTTTTATTGTTTTCAAAACAAAATACAAATAAAAAGAAAAAAAAAAGAAAGGTTGGTGGAGAAACAAGTCACAATACTTATGCATATCCGTACACATGACCAGGTACACAATTTCACAGTACAGCACATACATCATAACAATGACATGGAGACAAATCTTACAGATACAGTTTCTCAGGTAGGAGCAGCCCCAAGCCGCAAAGCTTCCACCCATCCCGTCCAGACCGAGTCAAACTTATTTGGTGTGCCTCTTTGGATATAGACTAACCGTGCCAGCGCAATATGTTCCTGCAAAAGGTTTTTCCACATCTGTACAGTGGGGGAGTCACCCGATAACCACTTAAGAGCTATACATTTGCGTGCAAGGAAGAGCGATTCTCTCAGGGATACTAACACATAAGGGGACTTAGAGAGACATGTAATAACACCTAGCAGGCACACTTTTGGGTTCACAGGTATATGTAGTGCAGTTATGTGGGAAAGTTTCTCACAGACTTTCACCCAAAACGAAGCCACCTCTGTGCAGCTCCACATCAGGTGAAGAAAGTCAGCCCCTGGCAAATGACCTTTGGGACAACAGTCATCTGGTCTGATATGAGCCCTGTACATACGTACAGGTGTAATGTATGCCTGATGTAGAATAAGAATTTGGGAGAACCTACTTCTCACATTAAAGGACACCAGACTGGAAGCCTCCAAAGCTTCCTCCCATTCCTCATCCTCCAAGTCACCCATAGCTGATTCCCACCTTCCTCTAAAATTACCCACTATACACTTCTTATTTTTCATTAACACAGAGTAGAGCCATGACAGGGGATGATTTCTGCAGAAGCGAGTGAGGTATTCCAACATATTTTCCAGTGGTGATTTAGATATAACAACTGGGGATAAGGACCATTGAGCCTTAGCGGCCTGTTTAAGTTGGTAATATTGCAACCAGGCTGCAACCTCCACCTTTAAAGGGATACTGTCATGGGAAAAAATAGTGCTGCTCCAGCAGGATTTTGTAGTGAAATCCATTTTTCAAAAGCGCAAACAGATTTTGTTATATTCAATTTTGAAATCTGACATGGGGCTAGACATATTGTCAATTTCCCAGCTGCCTCCAGTCATATATACATGTGTTACTTGATTCTTTGTGTAAACATGCATGAAATCATTTCACAGATTTCCAGGATCTGATTATAATAACATACAAATTGATCAGTAACTGATCAGTAAATAACAAAATGAAAACCTAATCATGTAAAAGGTACATTAGGACTAAAATATATCATTAATAATTGAGGTAAGTGATGACAACTCCCTTCCATCATGGTTAAAGCTGGCCTTTGACAGATCTCAGGATTGAGCAGTGACTGGGAACGGTGAAATTGTTGATTGAAAATGATTCTCCCTCCTGTTGTGGAGCAGTGCGATGTATTCAAGTCACAAAGTAGCGCTGATTGGTTAAGCCTTCCCTTCTAGCTGCTGCAAGCTATGTGCTGAGTGGATGGAGCGAGAGGGAGGCACTGTTATGCTGGTCGTGAGCACTGCATAGCTGTTGTGTTACCCAATACGTCTGAGACACAGGCTGAGAGATGCATTCTGCGCTATAGGCATGGCACACTTCAGTTTACTAGACTGCATGCTGAATCCCAACTGGAGTTTAATCTGCAATCTGTACTGTGCCTGGAACAATCAGGTTTGTAGTGGCAATGGGCTATTGTGGGATGACTTTTGGATTTGAAGGGAAGGCTTTACATGTCATATTATCATGATAAAAGGGATTCATTGAAGCCAATAGTTCTACTGTAAAGCCAGTTTAAATGAAGTCGGATCGTTTTTGTGGGATATCTCTGCTCCACGAGAACTATTTCACCGGATGCGGCCGCTACGTTTGTGTGTCTATTTCTTGTGCGTGCCTGCATAGGACTGTAGTAGTATTCTGTTCAATAGTTTAACCCCATCCCTTGTTCTGAGACGCAGCAATAGTACGTTCATCACTCCTCCTACTATCAACGGATAATTTTATGCGCTTATAGCCAAGGCCATGAAGCAAGTAGGAATATTGCAGTCTCATGTGCTTCATTACATTAAAGGAGAAGGAAAGATACCGAGGCAGTGTATGTGTGTGTGTGTGTGTGTGTGTGTATATATATATATATATATATATATGTATATGTATATGTATATGTATATGTATATGTGTGTATATATATATATATATATATATATGTATATGTATATATATATATATATATATATGTATGTGTGTGTATATATATATATATATATATATATATATATATATATATATATATATATATATATATATATATATATATATATTTAACAAACAAGGGAAAGTTGTGCTCACCACTCCTTTTTAAAAACATTAGGCGCGGGTGCAATGAGGCTGTGACCACAAAATACATATAGACAAATACAAGAGTCCTCTGCACTCAACCCATTATCAATATATTTAAGACATAGACATTTTGTGCATACTGCTACTGAAAAATGCCTTACCCTTTAAACAAAACAGGGATTGTTTGTCCATTGCAATATATTTAAGCTGGCCAACTATGTCAAAGTCATCCCATATCTGGCCAGTCCTACGCTCAATTTTTATCTGATTCATTAAGAATTCAATTGCTTCATTATACATTTTACAAAGGGACTAAGTTTTACCTGCAACTTACTAGCTGCTTTCAAAGTAAAACTCCCAAACTTGGCTGCCCTTTTATTAGACAACAGTGGGATCACCTGATTATAGCTGGGATATATATATATATATATATATATCTCATAGTGCAAGCTATAACACTATATTTATTTTGTAGAATCCTTTACCATACTTGAGTAAACCACTCTAGAAGCTCTCTGTTTGTTTAGGATAGCAGCTGCCATATTAGCTTGCTGTGACATCACTTCTTTGTAAGTCTCTCCCTGCTCACTCATAGCTCTGAGCTCAGATTACAGCAGTGGGGGGAGAGGAGCAAACTGAGCGTGCTCAAGTCCTAGCCCTGGAGGTTTAAGCTGAAAACAGGAAGACGGAGGCAGGACGGATACAGGACAGGAATCAGAGCAGCATTACTTTGAGGGTTTACTGGTGTATTTATATAGACCTTTCTGATAAAGCTTACTTAATTTTAACTTTTTTCTTTTAAGGAAAAAGTACTCTGTAATCTGTTACTGCAGTTTTCCTTCATTGCGGTTTTGCTTAGTCTGTAATAATTTAAGCAGTGTTACTACCCAGTTTAACCAGCTACAGCCATAATGTTTAGGTGAGTTTTCACAGACATGGGGGTATATTTATCAAAGAGTGAAGTTAAAGATCACCACAGTCCACTAGAGTGAAATTCCACCACTCTCCATTCATTTCTATGCGATTTTGAAAGGCGTATTTATCATAGGATGAACTTTCACTTATTGATAAATACTCTTTTAAAAATCCGATAGAAATGAATGGAGAGAGGCGGTATTTCCCCCCCCCATGTCTGAAGCAGCTCTGGTTGCTATGGGCCTAATTACTAGGGAAGCACCGAATCCAGGATTCGGTTCGGCATTCGGCCCTTTTCAGCAGGAATCAGATACGGCCGAATCCTTCTGCCCGGCCGAACCAAATCCAAATTTGCATATGCAAATTAGGGGCGGAGAGGGAAATCGCATTACTTTTTGTCACAAAACAAGGAAGTAAAAATGTTTTCCCCTTGCAACCCCTAATTTGCATATGCAAATTAGGGTTCGGATTCGGATAGGTATTCGGCCGAATCTTTCACAAAGGATTCTGGGGTTCGGCCGAATCCAAAATAGTGGATTTGGTGCATCCCTACTAATTACCCTAGCAACCATGCATTTATTTGAATAAGAGACTGGAATAAGATTAGCAGAGGCAACAAGTAATACAAAGTAGCAATAAAAATAAATGTGTAGCCTTACAGAGCATTTGTTTTTAGATGGGGTCAGTGACCCCATTCGAAAGCTAAAAAGAGTCAGAAGAACAAGCCGGCAAATCATTCCAAAACTATATAAAAAAATAAATAATGAAGACCAACTAAAAAGTTGCTTTAGATTTGGCCACTCTATAACATACTAAAAGATTGTTTTTATCCATCAGAACCCAACATTGGTCCATTTAGATGAGTCTGCTGCATTGCATAGTTTAATGTGTTAAAACTCTGGAGTTGCTGAATGAATCATCAGTACTTGTAACAGTATATTGATATTGTTCAGTAGTGGTGAGAATTTGCCATCCTTTCATATGGAGTATAGATTTAGCATTTAACAAATGTCTAGATAATCTGTTTATTTAAATCCCGTTTGTCCACTGCTTTTACCTCCTTACAGTGATCAATATTACTGTGCAGTGGTTTTTAGCTATTGTGTTATAGGTTATAACACAGCAGTCACACCCATTTCTTCTCCTATGGATACTGTCTGGCCGACCAAAGCAATGATTGTTGGTGCCCCTGCAGCCAACTATATTCTCTGCCTCTGTGACTTAAAGGGAAAACTAAACACTAAAACTGAATATGGCTAAAAATGCCATATTTTATATACTAAACTTATTCCAGCTTCCATTTCAGCTTATCAATAGCAGCAATGATCCAGGACTTCAAACTTGTCACAGGGGGTCACCATCTTGGAAAGTGTCTGTGACACTCACATGCTCAGTGGGCTCTGAGCAGCTGTTGAGAAGCTAAGCTTAGGGCTCGTCACTAATTATCCAGCAGAAAATGAGGTTGGTCTGCAATATAAGCTGATGCTACAGGGCTGATTATTAAATTCTGATGCTAATTGCACTGGTTTCTATGCTGCCATGTAGCAATTATCTGTATTAATTACTAATCCGCCTTAGGAGCCATTTATATTCTATGTGTACTGTATATTGTGAGTGGGACCCTAAGCTCAGTAAGTGACAGCAGCACAGAGCATGTGCAGTGAATCAGCAGAAAAGAAGATGGGGAGCTATAGGGGCATCTCTGGTGTCACAGGTCTTCCCTGCTGAAGGTCTGCAGTTGTCATGGGCTGGTACAGAAGCCCGAAACCTATTGTACAGCATTTCTAGCTACTTCTTTAGTTAAGTATTTAATATAGATAAATCTGAAACAACTGGACTTGCTGAGTAATCAATGAAGACGTTTCACTTCTCATCCGAGCAGCTTCTTCAGTTCAACTGACTGGTGTGTGAAGTTCTCGCCATATAAACTCTTCCACTAATCCAATCACAATGGCACATTGTAACTCTTCAAGGAGGTGACATCTGGAAATTCACAGAGGTGTTGATTCGGTGTAGTTACTGTGATAGGATTATCCAATGTGTCATGCAACTCCTAGAAGCAGGTGTTACTTGTGACAGTTGCATGAATGGATGTGTATGTAGTGTTCTGAAACCACCGGGGTACAGATGTTAGAACAGCATTGTATGAGGTGGTGTCGAAGGCCCCCGCCTCTGTTCAGGGATGGTTTCTCCACCTTGACATGAATCACCTCTTTCACGCCTCGTTAAAACCAGCGGTCTTTATCCAAGATTTGGACCTTGCTATCTTCAAAGGAGTGTCCCTTGTCTTTTAGGTGTAGAAAGACAGCTGAGTCTTGCCCTGCTGAGTTTTCCCTCCTACGCTGAGCCATTCGCTTGGTGAGCAGTTGTATTGTCTCCCCAATATACAGATCTGTGCATTCCTCCCTACACTGGACTCCGTATACCACATTGCTTTGTTTTTATTTTGGTGTTGGATCCTTTGGGTGTACTAGTTTTTGTCTCAGTGTGTTGCTAAATTTGAAAAACACAGGGACATGGTGTTTGTTGAAAATCCTCCTGAGTTGGCCATACACACCTTGAGGTGGGGGATACCGGGCTGATCAATCATGGACCCTAGGGCCCAACGATCAGATCATAATGTAAGGAATACAGGTGGTCAGATTGCGGGATTGCATCAACAAACAGATGCCGTCTGCGATCCAACGGATACTTGTTATTCATGTACCTGATAGATATTGTGATATTATATATTATAATTTTTTTTTTTTTTTTAATTGGTGGATATGTCTTCACTGAATAGGCTTAGTCTGTGCTTTCCATACAACTTGTGGTTCTCCTTTGCTTTGATTTCTCATTGCAACCGATATAAAGTAAGGCTTGTTTAACTTGCCTGTGCATTAGGCCCGGCATCATTTTTTTTATCTTAATATGGAAAAACTGCTTATTCATACTATATTTTCCAGTATTGTACTACTTCTCTTCCTTCTTGATTGCCTCTGTGTTTAGGAAGTAATTAGGCAGCATTAAGAGTGCCAAAGCTTTTAGAATGCTAGTGGCTTTTAATGTGAATGCATACAGTAGTATAATATAGCTGCAGAGTCTTCATACCTGTGCTTTTCAAAGCTCTTTGTTCCTCTAAATATGCCTGTGTGTACACATATACACATATATATTTCCAAAGTAATTTACTTTAAAAAGGTCCTCAACAATAATGCAGTTGTTGAGAATGTTGGGTTGATATGATTCCACAGCATGATGTAACACATTCATAAATAATTGTGTCCTGCTTTTTTCCCACAACCTTGCATTATTGCTGATCAAATTCTAATGCCAAAATTCTGCAATTCTGCAAAACTATACCCCTCAAAGAATGTAGGTCTCTCTAAAAATATATTGCCTAAAACAGCTCATATGTAAAATCCTACTTGATGTAAATAAATCATTTTCGTAATAATATACTTTTTTAATAGTATATGCCATTAGGTAATCCTAAATAGAAAACTGCCATTTTAAAAAATAAGGGCCACCCCCCTGGGATCGTAGGATTCACGGTGCACACAAACATACCAAACAAACCATACATGTTAGGTCACATGAGCCAATTAACAGACAGAGTTCTGTCTTTTGCTTCCACACTTCTTCCTGTTACAGTTAGAGCTGCAGTATTTCTGGTCAGGTGATCTCTGAGGCAGCGCACAGACCATCACAAAATGATGTTTCAAGGCAAGAGATTCGTTCCCCTCTGCTTCGTTTTTTGGATTATGAAATATGCCAGATGTCAATTGTGATATGGAATGTGAGTTATGCAGAAGTAGTAAGGATCGACTCTTGCTAGGCTTAAGTAGTTGAGGAAATTTTACATTTTTGAGATGCTTAAAGGGGAACTCCACACAAGCATAGCTTAAGCTTTTTGACAAGTAAACATAATTTCAAACAACTTTGCAGTTTACAGCAATTAAAAAATATGCAGACTTTTCATGTTTTTTAATGGTTTCTGACAGTTCTTTAAGCCTAGCCCTCTGCTCTCCTGCTGATCTGTCTGACTACTTTGCTGAGCTGTCTGACTACTGTTACTTTGTATCAACAGCCAGCTGTCCTTAGCCTGCATCCTCGAAACCCCACAATTCCCTGCACACGTGATTTCAATAAGGAACAGAAAATCACAGTGCAATGCATTGTGGGTTATGTAGTGCCTGCATGATGTCTGTAAGTTGTCGAGTAGTTGTTACGATTAGTCCCATCCTGCCAGGATTTCAAATGATGCAGAAAGAGAAGAACTGTTAAACCGCTGGATTCCAGCATAGAAAATGGCATTTATTCATACTTTTTGAAGAAACCGGTAACTGTGATGGGTATATTAGGATCCTGTATTATGTGGGCCTCTTTATCAAATTACTTTTACCCACACTGCGCATTGAGGCCCCACATGGAACCACTGGAAAAGACCAGATTCAACTTCTAAAACTGGCAAGGTTTTTATTAAAACAAAAAAAGTTCTTTAGAACGTATCTGTTATCTACTGTGTATCCTGTGCTTGAATGGCTGCCCCCATTGCTACACAGCAGCTTGTTTATATAAACTATAGTAGTACTTATCTGTTATCTACTGTGTATCCTGTGCTTGAATGGCTGCCCCCATGGCTACACAGCAGCTTGTTTATATAAACTATAGTAGTACTTATCTGTTATCTACTGTGTATCCTGTGCTTGAATGGCTGCCCCCATGGCTACACAGCAGCTTGTTTATATAAACTATAGTAGTACTTATCTGTTATCTACTGTGTATCCTGTGCTTGAATGGCTGCCCCCATGGCTACACAGCAGCTTGTTTATATAAACTATAGTAGTACTTATCTGTTATCTACTGTGTATCCTGTGCTTGAATGGCTGCCCCCATGGCTACACAGCAGCTTGTTTATATAAACTATAGTAGTACTTATCTGTTATCTACTGTGTATCCTGTGCTTGAATGGCTGCCCCCATGGCTACACAGCAGCTTGTTTATATAAACTATAGAATAGTCTAAAGCAAGTATGCCAATTTTAGCTGTTCAGGGAACAGTGCATAATATTGTCATTCCTTTAAAACACTTTCATATTTTGGTGTTACTTTTCCTTTAAAACGCAACTCCCAGAATCCACTTAGTTTATCACCTGGGCTGGACTTTTCTCTATGCCTTCTTTCACCCTCCTCTCTAACTTCAGCTTTTTTTAAACAAAAAATGACAGGCTTGCAGTGTTATCATTGCTCTAAACATAAAGCTGTGGGGAGAATGATACAGTAATGTTGAACCCTTTGGAGGCCACATGTTCCTTATCTGTTGTCAAGTTCTGTTTTCCTATGTCACATTGCAATAGACTGTCTTTCTTTTTAACATTGTACAAAGTGTGTTCCAGCTGAAGTAATGTAAAAAAAAAAAAGTCGAACTACAAGCCTGGCAGGCACATTGATATCATCAATTAGCAGATATCTGCTGATGCTGGGAGACATTTAGGATAAGGGCACACAGGGCGGTTCGGGGAGATTTAGTCGCCTGTCGACTAATCGCCTCTTCCCGAACATCTTCCCTATCTCTGCGCTGGCTAAAATGAAAAATCCCCGGTGCTAATCACACACGGCGATTCGTTTTCCGAAGTTTCCAACTTCGGGCGACTTCGGAAAACGATTTGCCGCGTGTGATAAGCGCCGGCGATTTTTCATTTTAGCCAGCGCAGAGTGAGGGAAGGCGTTCTGGGAGATTGGTCGCCGCAAAGTCAAGGCGATTAGTCGCCAGGCGACTAAATCTCCCCGAATCGCCCAGTGTGCCCTTACCCTTACAAACCGAGGGAGCTATGTGTTTAACACCCCTGACTTTTGAAAATCCACCTTATTTTTGAAAACACTTTTTAAAGGGCAATTTAATCTTTGAAATAGCTTTCCTTTGTTGCTAGTGTGACTTCCCATTGGTACCATTTGATGCATGTTGCCCGTAGTTTGTCAACCAAAGGTCAATATATGGCAGTGCCACAGATTTAAAGGGGATGTTCACCTTCCAAACACTTTTTTCAGTTCAATTATTTTCAGATTGTTTCCCAGAAATGATTTTTTTTTCAGTTGCCTTCCATTTTTTATTTTTTACCGTTTTTCTGGAATCTAAGTTTAAAGTTGAACGTTCCTGTCTCTGGTGTTTGAGTCTGACAGTTCAGTAATTCAGGCGCAGACTCTAAACTGTTACAATTTTGCAACATTTCTCAGCAACTCTGGAGTATCAGCAACTATTGTATCAATTCTAGCAGCTGCCTGTAATGAAACTCAGAGATTCTGCTCAGCAGGGACAAAGATAAGAAATGTATCAACTAAATGTATCAATTTAGAACAGTTTACAGGGTCTGCGACCCCCCCTTCCCACAGCTGCTTTAGAAGGTGAAAAATGAAACTTTACACTTAAATATTAGAAAATAAAAAGTAATTCAAAAGTTTATTTCTGGTGAACTATGTGAAACCAACTGAGAAAAAAAAACGTTGGAAGGTGAACATCCCGTTTATTCGAACGATTGGATTTGCATCTATGGCTAGCTTTAGGCTAAAGCTGGCCATAGACGCACAGATCCTATCGTACGAATAGAGGAGCATCGTAATTGGATTGTTCAGCCATACAGCCGAATGTTCAGATTACCCCCGATATAGCCATGCTCGTTAATGGCATATTGGGGAAAGATCTGCTCGTTTGGCGATGTCGCCAAACGAGCGTGTCTTTGCGTCTATGGACACCTTTATGCCATATGGGGGTTGCAATCAGCCTGCTAAAATAAGCAGGCAGAAAATCCGCCTCTATGGGAACTTTTGTCGGCACATGCACAGTTGATTTCGCCGCGACAATTTCAACTTTTTCCTTTCTTGGACTGAATTTTGATGTGATTGATTATAATAAGTGATGGGCAAATCTGTCCCACTTCGCTTCACTGAGAAATTCGTGAAAAGTCGCAAAATGGTGAAAAATTTGTGAACTGCATTGAAGTCAATGGGAGTTAGTTATTTTGACGTGCGACTCTTTTGTCCAAATGCATTAAAGTCGATGGGCGTCTGAATCATTTTGACGTGAGACAATTCAGACGAGCAACAATTATTTTTGTCGCATTGAATTTTCGCTGCAGTTTTGCAAAAACATTTGCCATTGGCAGAATCCGGAAATTTGCCACGAATCCATGCCTGGCGAATAAATTCGCCCATCGTTAATTATAATCCATGTAAAATATGCTGGTTCTATATAAATAAATCATAACAATATTGTAATTGGTATTTCAGGTGGTTTCCAGATCAATTTGTTACAGTCATGAAACGTAGTGGAAGTTTTGCCAGACACGCCAGGCAGTAACGTCATGAACTGTTCAACTTCAGAGCCGAGGCTTTTTGTTTCCAGCTGTGTCTGGTATTTTAGGGTCACTGATTCGGCTCCCCGGCTGTCTGAAATGCTGAGCTGCTCTTCTGTGCCAGAAACATTCTAGAAATGCAGACATTTTAGGAATGATTGCTGAAACTCCAGCGATGCAGGAACACGTGTGCAATGCACAGTCATCTGTCCTAATCAGATCACACTTGCTTTTCTTTTAAAACCAATGATTGTCAGAATTATTGGTTTAGTTGTGTGATTACATGCTAGGTCTGTTACTCAGTAGGGATCATATTTTATTTGATTGTGGAGCCTGTATAGCAGGTGTTAAATTCATCGTCAAGAACATGTATTTTTAGTTAACTCGCTATCCGCTTTTTTTTTGGCAGTAAAGCACTCATTTGTTTTCTAGTTGGGAAGACGAATGACATGGGGCGATTGTTTAGTCTTGCTCCCTAATCTTAAAGGGGAACTATCACGAAAATGAAAATTTAATATAAGCTTCCTCATACTGAAATAAGAAACTTTCTAAATACAATCAATTAAAAATGCTGTACTGTTTCTGAAATAATCAAGTTTATCTTCACTATTCCTTTCTCCGCATCTGTTTCTCTTCATTCTGTCTTCATTCAGCAGTTGCGTTTTCAGATATTCATTGACCGTTAGATCCAATATATCTTAAGCTCCCCATAGACGTGACGATTCTTCTTGCCGAACGACCGATTTTAGGGAAGTCCGACCAATCCTTCGAAATTATCGTGCGGTTAGTGCGACTCGAACGATCGTACATCTTACGATTTTTCGTCCGACATCTGTCAGGAAATTGATTCTGCCAGGTTAAAGAAATCTTTGTCGGTCCCAGTACAATCTATCTATGTTTGCAGGGCCAAGCAGGCAGCTCCCCTTTGTTTTTATTTGATGGTAAATTCATACGATCGTTCCGAGAAAATCGTGGTCTCACGATGAGGATCTGATCTTTTAAAAATCTCAACATCTATGGCCAGCTTTATAGAGGGGGCTTCCTTTCCTAGCAGATCATCATCATTTATTTATAGAGCTCACTCAAATAATTCCAGTACAAACAAAATCACTGCCTTTTGCACAAATCCTGCATGTAGAGAGACATGATGTCTGGTTTAATAGAGTGAGTTCTAATGCATCGTCTAAGGGGCTCATTTTGCCTAAAATATGTATTAGAGCTCACTCTATTAAAATCACCAGACATCATGTCTCTCTACATTATTTTGTTTGTACTTGAATCAGTTACTTGAGTGAGCTCTAATACATCTGCTAGGAAAGAAAGCCACCCCTATAAGGGTAGGGCTACATGGACGTTTTCGGTGTGATCAGACGCGCTGCAACAAAACACCGGCGTCAAATCGCATGCGACGGAAATAAGGTAAGTAATGGAAATGTCGGATGCTGCGACACCATGCGACAATGCATTTACTTACCTAATTTCCGTTGCATGTGATTTGACGCTGGCATTTTATTGCAGCGCGTCGGATCGCTCCGAAAACGTCCATGTAGTCCTACCCTAAGATATATTGGATCTAACTGTCAATAAATATCTGACACCCTTCTGCTGCATGGAGACAGAATGAAGAGAAACAGATGCTGAGAGAGGAATAGTGAAGATAAACTTGATTATTTCAGAAAAAATGCAGAATATTTAATTGATTATATTTAGAAAGTTTCTAATTTCAGTATGCTGAAGCTTATAGTAAAGTTCCCTTTTCTTAAGGATGCCAACTCTCCAGTTAATGCACTTTCCAGCCTTCACTGTGCATTCTAAAGCCTTTCAGATCATCTGCAGTCTAATCTCCTTGCTGGCTGCTATGTGCTTGTTGCATGCCATGTCTTTATTCCTTCCCCCTTTAGCTGTAACTTTAATTACTGGGCAGCTTTTCCTAAACACTTGACCTCTGCTCATGGTGGGTACCAAGCCACAGCCTGGCTATTTATTTGCAGATGGCATGCCAAGAATGCCATGTCATATTTTAGGTCACCTGAGAAGCCTCATTTTCGAGAAGGCAACTAAGGCTTTCTGGATTAGCCGTCACAGATTTGAATTGAAATCCGAATACTTTCCCTGCAGATTAATGTAATGTACTTTCTTAAAGGGGAACTATTGCGAAAATGAATATTTAATGTAAGCAGCATACTGAAATAAGAAACTTTATAAATACAATCCATTAAATAATCTGTACTGTGTCTGAAATAATCAAGTTAAGCATCTGTTTCTCTTCAGTCTGTCTTCATTAAGCAGTTGGCTGTCAGATGAATGATCCAATATATCTTATAGGGGGGCTCCTTTTGCCTAGAAGATGTATTGGAGCTCACTCTATTAAATCACCAGATATCATGTCTCTCTACATGCAGGATTTGTGCAAAAGGCAGTTATTTTGTTAGATTGTGTTTGTACTGGAATCTGTTTTTTTGAGTGAGCTCTAATACATCAGCTCGGAAAGGAAGCCTATAAGATATTTTGGATCATTCATCTGACACTGCTGAATGAAGAGAGAATAAAGAGAAACAGATGCTGAGTGAGGAATAGTGAATATAAACTTAATTATTTAAAAAACGATGGCAAATTTTTAATTGTAACTAGATAGTTTCTTCGCCATGATCAAGCTTATATTACATTTTAAATTTTGCGATAGTTTCCCTTTAATCCTGTGTCACAGTCTTGATTTTTTTTTTTAATCATCTGCATTTCCCAGTGCTAGTCCCCCCCACCCCTGTTCATTTGGAAAGGTATATAAAGCTTCTCCACCCAAAAGCAGTATTTATCCATTATGAAAGATGCCGTCCTAAGCAACTTTTCTATATACACTAATGAAAAATTTACAATGGTTTTAAGTTTGTCCATGTAATTGCTGTTGGAAGTATATGGCTGTTTAGCTTCTGTTAATTCTGAAACACTTGGGCTCATTTATAAACACTGGGCAAATTTGCACCTGGGCAGTAACCCATAGCAACCAATCAGTGATTAGCTTTTATTAGCCAGCCGAAGGTTGAACGCTGGAAGCAATCATCTGATTTGTTGCCATGGGTTACTGCCCAGGTGCAAACTTGCCCCGTGTTTATAAATAACCGCCACTGTATCGTAAGCCAGCTGAAGGTGTAACGGATTTCTGCTACATTGTTACAAGGGTCAAAGCCAGCAAACAGAAAAGGCAAAACACGTACCGCTTTTAGTTGCAGTGACATTTACATAATAGCTTATGTTGTAAAGTTTGAATGCATGTTACATAGAATGACATTTTTTGTTTCATTAGGTGGAATTTTTGGTGGGTTTACTTCCCCTTTAATTTGGTTTTGCTATATAGTACTTCTTTTTTTTTTTTTTCTCCAGTTTTGTTTTCTGTTCCTTTGTATTTTCTGGCTTCTTCTGGCAGTCTCGGGTTGTTCTGCTATGTATGGCTGCTCACCACAGACTGCAAGTGTTCCTCCCACACCACCGGCTCAGAGACAAACACTAGCTCGCTTAGCCAGGTTGCCATAGAGACGCAATGCAATGTGATCCTGCCATTAGGGAGCTGGTGTTTTCTACTCCGAGGCCTTGCAGCCTGCCAATTGATCTGAACTGCTGGAGAGTGATCATAGTCACCTGAATGTTTCTTCCTATCAGAAGATTTGCAAAAACACTTGCTGAATTATTTCTGTAGAAACGGTTTCTATTTTCTACCCTTTTTTCGTTGGATCTGGAAACGCTTCAGATCCGGTAATGATAATTGAAGTCATTTCGACTTGTCGCCATGGGGATGAGCTAGGCGTTAGCTTGCCCTTTATGTATCTTCAGTGTTGTATTGTAGCTGCAGCCTCAGTCATGTGGATTTAAAGGAGACATTTTATGTAATAAATAAGAATGTACCAGTGCATTATACTCATTTAGATATAGAAGAATTGTGCTTTAAAAAGTAGTGTTTCAGGCTGATTTAATGAATATTTCTGCAAAAATCCTAATAATCCCTCCCTTCTCTTCCTGCTCCCTGATTTCCCAGGATTTGCAGCGAGCTGGTGGCTCTCCGCTCACTGTATTGTAGAACCAATCGGCAGCTAGCAGGACTTGATAGGGGACTGAAACCTGTCTTTGCTTGTGTGACTGCAGGGCTGTGATTGGCTGTCCCCCTCCTACTGTGCTTTTGGCAGGTACTGTTAGGACACGCCCACCCTTCATTTGAAACACAGACAGGGACCAGAGAACATCTATAGGGAGCTCCAATAAAGAGGCTATTTTTAAACATAATAATAATTTTTAGCACCATGTAAAAACAACCCCCATATATTACTCATAATTGCCTACAAAATGAGGTCGTTTTCATTTATCCTATAGGTCTCCTTTAAATGATTATTTTACCTCCCCCATCATAATACATTTTTAATAGAATGATTGAGAGAAATAAAATTAGTACAGTTATCTAATGTCTGGAACCCTGTTATCCAAAGATCTCTGCCATCTTCCATAGAATCACATTAATATATTGTTTAATGTTAAAAATGGAAGATGTTGCTTACTAACTTTTTTCTATAATGTATGTATGTATAACTTTATTTGGAAAGCACTGGTAAGGAGCCGCAGTGCTGTGCAATGCATAAAAGTACATTATATAAAAAGATACAATATATACACAGAGCTCATATTAGGACACACAGCTTAATGGGGTTGTTCACCTTCCAAACACTTGTTTCAGTGCAGTTGTTTTCAGGTTGTTCACCTTAAACAGACTTTTTTTCAATTGCTTTCCATATTTTTTTTTTTTTTTACCATTTGCAGAAATTGAAGTTTAAAGTAGGGATGCACAGAATCCACTATTTTGGATTCGGCCGAATCCCTGAATCTATCTTGAAAGATTCAGCCGAATCCCGAACTGAATCCAAATCCTAATTTGCATATGCAAATTAGGGGCGGGAAGGAAAAAGTGGAAAAAAATGTACTTCCTTGTTTTGTAACAAAAAGTCATGTGAAATCCCGCCCTCCCTACAATTTGCATATGCAAATTAATATTTGGATTCGGTTCGGCCAGGCACAAGGATTCGGCCGAATCCTGCTGAAAAAGGCCGAACCCCGAACCGAATCCTGGATTCGGTGCATCCCTAGTTTAAAGTTTAATATTCTTGTCTCTAGTATTTCAGTCTGGCAGCTCAATGAGCCAGGATAATCTGAATGGTTACAATTGGATACAATTAGTTGACATTTCTGAGCAGTATCTGTGGAATATCAGCAACTATTGTGTCAATTCTAACAGCTGCCTTTAATGAAGCTCAGGGATTCTGCTCAGCAGGGATAAAGATAACAAATGTATCAACTAAATGTATCAATGTAAAACAGTTTACAGGGTTGTCGACCCTCTCCTCCTAGAGCTGCTTTTAGAAAGTGAAAATGAAACTTTACACTTCGATATTAGAAGAACGGCCACAAATGGAAAATAGAAAGTCATTCGAAAAAAACTTTATTTCTGGTGAACTGTCTGAAACTAACTGAACCACCCCTTTCAGTGGTAAGTGACACCGTGGGAAGGAGTCCTCTGCTCCCTAGAGCTTACAGTCTAAGTGATCATAAACCCATACTTTGTACTTGATGGTAACTAAGCTGCATAAATCCATGTTGGTGGCAAAACACTTAGTTATCAGTAATATTTAAAAAAAAATGTTAGTAGCCTTAAAGGAACTGTTTAGTGTAAAAATAAAAACTGGATAAATAGGCTGTGCAAAATAAAAAATGTTTCTAATATAGTAAGCCAAAAATGTAATAAACGTTTGAGTGGCTGGATGTGTAACATAACAGAACCCAACTTCCTGCTTTTCAGATCTCTAACTCTGAGTTAGTCAGCGACTTGAAGGGGGGCCACATGAACATAACTATTCAGTGAGTTTGCAATTGATCCTCAGCATTCAGCTCAAATTCAAACAGACCCATGTGCCCCCCCTCAAGTCACTGATTGGTTACTGCTTGGTAACCAGGGTAACCAGTCAGTGGAAACCAAGAGAGCTGCAAAGCAGGAAGAAGTGTTCTGGCTATTTTGTTAAGACATCCAGTCACTCCAGCCGTTATACATTACATTTTTGGCTAACTAAATATTTTGGAAACATTTTTTATTTTGACACTGAACAATTCCTATAAGGGGTGGTGATCCAAATTATAATCCTGTTGCTGGGATTTTCTTAGTTTCTTTAATTTTTTTCAATTTGCAGATTCTGCTTTTGTTTAAAGCTTTATCCCATAATTAAATATATCTATCTTTGAAGCCAACCTAAATCATTGTGTCTTGTAATTAAGTCCTGTGTTCAACCATGGGCTAATAAAAGTTGGTGATTCGGCACTTGTCTCCTGCGGCTGTAGCCTATTATTAGCCAGTATATGAGAGCCTCTCGATGGGCGAGGACCACATTTGCATGTGGGTGCTATCATTTGACAGATCGTTGTAGGCTTACAGTTTGTGTTCAAATTGGACACAGATCAGCTAGGTGACTGCTTCAAAGAACATCTTTAAAGGGGAACTATCGCGAAAATGAAATTTAATACAAGAATAATCATACTGAAATAGGAAATTTACAATTCTTCAATCTTACAATCAATTAAATAGTCTGCGTTGTTTTTGAAATAATCAAATTCAGATTCACAATTCCTCTCTCAGCATCTGTTTCTTTTCATTCTCTCTTCATGCAGAAGTTGGGTGTCATATTGTATCGAACTGTCAAAGAATATCTATATTATAGGTGGGCACCTTTTGCCTAGAAGATGTATTAGAGCTCATTTTATTAATATCACCAGAAATCCTGTCTCTCTACATGCAGAATATGTGCAAAAGGCTGTTATTTTGTTAGATTTTAGTTTGTATTGGAATCAGTTATTTGAGTAAGCCATACACGGAGAGATCCGTTCGTTTGGTGAATCTCTCCCCGATATGCCCACCTTGACGTGGGCGATATCGGGCTGATTCGATCGTGGGCCCTAGCGGATCATAACGAAGGGGAACGGGCGGTTGGATCGCAGGACCGCATCAACGAACAGATGCAACGAGATTTTAAGTCCTGTCTGATCAACATCTGGCCGACTTACTGCCAGATATAGATGCAGACTCGGTCTGATGGCAGTTTTTATCGGCCTGTGTATGGCCACCTTAATTCATTTACTAGCAAAGGAATCCCCCCTTTAAGATATATTGGAACTGTCAATGAATATCTGACACCCAACTGCTGTAAGAAGACAGAGTAACTGATGCCGAGAGAGGAATAGTGAGGATAAACTTGATTATTTTGGAAATGATGCAGAATAATTGATTGTATTTAGAAAGTTTCTTATTTCAGCATGATAAAGCTTATATTAAATTTTAATTTTCGCGATTGTTCCCCTTTAAGTGTATGGCCCTTTTTTGATGACTTCTCGTATTTTAACTCTTACTATATTTGTTATTCATATATAGGTTTATATAGTTTTTTTTTTTTTTTAAAGAGCCACTGCACCTTTTCAGGATACGCATTTGAATTCTGTAAATCATTAAGGTGAATGTTTACTACTGTCTCAGTCTGTCCTTTTCTTAAGCCTTGCCTAAGCAGCTGTTGCCTTGTTGACATTTTGGCTTCAAGCTTTTTTACACCTTCCACAGGATTCCGTTTGTGTTTACAATTCCATTACAAGGAGTCTGATGTGGGTGTGAGTTGGCAGTTAGTGATGCATGGTGTGGCACTGTGTTCTTGGTGAGCAAAACAGGACCATAAATGGCACTTTCCACAGCAAGGCCAACACACAGGGTATCCCTGCTGTAAATGTTTCAAGGAAACCCTGATCTAAGCTGACCGAAATGCACCTGTAAACACTGGTGCTGCCTGCCATTTACTTCAAAGGAGAAAGAAAGCTACCAAAGCAGTTTATTGCCAATAGATTAGCCACAATAGTGCAAGATAGAACACTATATTTATTCCGTAGAATGCTTTACCATACCTGTAAACCACTCTAGACACTGTCTCTCTTTGTTTAGGATAGCAGCTGCCATATTAGCTTTGTGTGACATCACTTCCTGCCTGAGTTTCTCCCTGCTTGCTCATACCTCTGGGCTCAGATTACAGGAGTAAGAGGGAGAGAGGAGCAAACTGAGCATGCTCAAGCCCTAGCCCTGGAGGTTTATGCTGAAAACAGGAAAGGAAGTCTGATACAGAAGCCCATGAGTACACAATAAAAGGAAAGAAATTGTGTTTCTTTTGACAGAGGACTCAAAGCAGCATTACTTTGAGGGTTTACTGGTGTATTTATATAGACCTTTCTGATAAAGCTTACTTTGTTTTAGCATTTCCTTCACCTTTTTCAACTTTTAGTATTATGCATAGAGGGATATTCTGTGATAATTTGCAATTGGTTTTCAATAATAAAACAGTATATTGTACTTGATCTCAAGTAAGATATAATTAATCCTTATTGGAAGCAAAACCAGCCTATTGGGCTTTTGGTGAAGTGGCAGTGAGTCACAAAACGCATTAAGCGGGCAGCCCCACAGGAGAGATGCTGCTGTAATTTTTAATGGATTTATAATAAATTTTGACTTTTTTTAACATATTATTCTGGCTCTGCTGTGCTTCGTTCCTCTACATTGATTTTGCCCATCCTGTTGGGTTTATTTAATGTTTACATGATTTTCTTGTAGTCTGAAGGTGAGAACCATTATCTGGAAAGCCCCAGGTCCCGAGCATTCTGGATAATAGGTCCCATACCTGTACTAGGTTTGAATAAATTTTTTTTGTGCTGAAATTTTGTATGTGACTTTCCAAAGATATACCACGACAATGCCGGCTAAAGGCTTGCTCAACATAGATTGTTATCTGGGGACAGAATTTGCAGAATGTAGACTTGTTTTCAAGGGGGAGGGACAAAGGGCAAGAGGTCATTTTGGTGAACCAGTGCAGCAGCTGTCGGCTGAATGAAATAGTAAGTCAGTGCTTTAGATATGAATGAATATCTACATGTCCCCACTAAAAGTAAAGGAAATGCCTGCTTTAAAGGTTCACCACTGCTTATTCTGCCTAAACACATCTGAACTTGACTTTTTTTTTTTTGTATTTTAGATGGTGTCCATGTTCTAAACAATGTTTTCTTCTCTCTCTTTCAGATTTCTAAAAACAAAGATGGGCAAGAGCAAAGTGAGATGGTATCGCCGATGGAGGAGGAAGGCTTCTGCTGGCCTGGCCCAAAATCTGTTGCTCTACGAAAAACCTCAGACGGATTCGGTTTTACTTTAAGGCACTTCATTGTTTATCCCCCCGAGTCGGCAGTTCATACATCAATAAAGGTAATTGCGGTAACTTACTGCTCTGGTTTTAGAACAACCCTGCAGAATACGTTGGTTATTTTTAAACTGTGCATATCAGCAAACACTAAAACAAACATTTCAGCCTGTTGTGAAATATCCAGAGGCCTTCATGCTTGTGCTTACATTGCATGGAGCTGTCATTTGTTCTACTATCATACCATGTGTGTGCGTGCAAATATTAGAGGGAGGTTATGGCATTTAGGACTATTTTAAAGGGATTCTGTCATGATTTTTATAATCAAGTTTTTATTGCTAAATTACACTACACTGGAAATAATTCACACTACAATACAAAATGTCATTCTTGAACCCACAAGTGTATTTTTTGTATTTATAATATTGGTGTGTAGGCAGCCGTCTCAGGTCATTTTGCCTGGTCATGTGCTTTCAGAAAGAGCCAGCACTTTAGGATGGAACTGCTTTCTGGCAGGCTGTTGTTTCTCCTACTCAATGTAATTGAATGTTTCTCAGTGTGACCTGGATTTTACTATTGCTGTTCTTGTGTCTACCAGGGAGCTGTTATTTTGTATCAGGGAGCTTCTATCTGGTTACCTTCCAATTGTTCTGTTGTGAGGCTGGTGGTGGGGGTGATTTCACTCCAACTTGCAGTACAGCAATTAAAGGTGGCCATACACGGGCAGATTAAAGCTGCCGATATCGTTCCTTTAGACCGATTCGGTAGGTTATCTGCCCATGTGTTCTTGCTCCCAACGGGTCCTCCCGACCGATATCAGGCCAGATATCGATCGGTCAAGTTTGATTTTTTTCTATGATCTGGGACCGCATTGGCTAGTTGATGCCAATGCGCATATTCGTAGCATTGTAATCTGATCGTTCAGATTCACCCAAGATCGCCCAGCCGTTAGTGGGCATATCGGGTTAAGATCCGCTTGTTTGGCGACCTTGCCAAACGAGTGGATCTTTTAGTATATGGCTACCTAAAGAGTGACCGTTTATCAGAGCACAAGTCACATGACCAGGGGCAGCTGGGAAATTGACAATGTCTAGCCCCATGTCAGATTTCAAAATTAAACATAAAAAATATCATATTATATCATATATAATATTATATATAAATATTGCTTTGTTTGTATTGCTAATGTTTTAAGTAGCTCAAGAATGCATCAAAGCTTGCACCCCCACCATAAACATATACTACAATGGTCTGAAAAGTGTTTGTGCCTGAGAAGTGTTGGCACAAGCACTTGACAGGCAGTTTCAATCCAAGAGTCTGGGGTACAGAAACACCTGAAACCTATGGGCCAATACTTTTATAGTCTATGGCACTAGGGGGTTTTGCCCACAGCTTCCCTGCAGCCAAGGACCGCATCAGTGGAAACAAGCTTGTCAAGAAAGTGTTTGTCTTCAAGGTTCCATCTGTGACTGATATGGCAGTTTTGTTTAGTACTATCAGGAATGGTGACAGACACACAGCAAGTTTAGTCAGCAATAAATTATTCTCTAATAAACTATGGTTGAGAAACTGAGTGTAGACAATTTGCATCATTACTGTATAACAGAGATATCTGTGGACACATACCTGTAATACTGCATTACTGTTACCGAGCCAAAGACTTCTGTCCTTCCCTGATTAGATGACCTCCATGTCTGAATACTTCAACGGCTATCAAATGAGTCCTGACATTACAGACATGTGAATTCTAGTTCTCTAACCTCAAGGACAAACTCTGGCAGCTAAATACATAGTTTGCATTACAGCCCTCTACCTATGATCATTTAAATAGGTCACAAATAGGTAAGTACAGTTGTGGTAAGAATAATAGCAGTCCGACATCACTAACCCAAGCAATCACTTTTTTTTTTTTTGGTAGAAATTATTTTTCTACCTCTCAAATAATTTACTACTAGGTGTAGTAAAGTAATGGAAAACAAACAGACCCAACAGTCATGGCATGCGTGCTGCTGTGTAACTGAATCATTAATTGAGGCTTGTTCAAAATAATAGCAGTGTGGAGTTCAATTAGTGAGCTCATTCATTCTGTAAAAACAGGTGTCAATTACGGCCCTTATTTAAAGGGGAAGGAAACCTAGTTGGTGCAAAAACCCTCCCCCCCTCCCGTGTGTTGCCCACCCTCCCTCCTCCCCCCTGGCCTACCCGTCCTGCTGGGAAAATGCCCCTAACTTGTTACTTACCCTTCTGCGCAGGTCCAGTCCAGGGAGTTCACAGACGACATCTTCTTCCACGCGATCTTCCTGCTTTGAACGGCGTTTTGGCGCATGCGCAGTAGGAGCATTTCGCCGGTACGATCTACTGCACATGCGCCAAAAGTACATCGTGACTATTGGCGCATGCGCAGTAGATCCGTACCGGCGAAATGCTCCTACTGCGCATGCGCCAAAACGCCGTTCAAAGCAGGAAGATCGCGTGGAAGAAGATGTCGTCTGTGAACTCCCTGGACTGGACCTGCGCAGAAGGCTAAGATACAAGTTTGGGGCATTTGCCCAGTGGGATGGGTAGGCCAGGGGGGAGGAGGGAGGGTGGGCAACACACGGGAGGGTTTTTGCGCCAACTAGGTTTCCTTCCCCTTTAAGGAAGGAAGGAGCAAATGCTGCGCATGCTGGTTAGTGCATTTCTCTCTGAAAATAAATGGTCAGAAGAATAGCTGTATTTTAAAAAAGTTGATTGGAAAGGGAACAACGTATAAAGAAGTGCAGAAAATGATTGGCTGCTCAGCTAAAATTATCTCAATTATTTTAAAATGGCAAAGAAAACATGAAAGGCGTGGAAGAAACTACCATTCGAATGGATAGAAGAATAGCCAAAATGGCAAAGACTCCGTCAATGATCAAAGGAGGACTAAAGTTACCTGTGATACTGTTACAATCAGAAGACGCCTATGTGAAGCCAAGCTATCTGGAAGAGGCCCCCGCAAAGTCCCATTGTAAAAAGAAAAAAAAAAGTGCTGAAGAGCTTACAATTTGTCAAATAACACATTGACTGGCCTAAAGAGAAATGGCGCAACATTTTGTGGACTGAAGAAAACAAGATTGTTCTTTTTGGGTCTAGGGGCTGCAGACAGTTTGTCAGACGACCCCCAAACACTGAATTCAAGTCACAGTACAGAGTGAAACATGGTGGCACAAGCATCATGATATGGGGATGTTTCTCATACTATGGTGTTGGGCCTATTTATCACATACCAGGGATCATGGATCAGTTTCCGTAAATCAAAATACTTGAAGAGGTCGTGTTGCCTTATGGTGAAGAGGAAATGCCCTGGAAATGGTTTCAACAAGACATCGACCCCAAATACAGCAGTAAACGAGCAACATCTTCGTTCCAGATGACAAAATTGACATTACGGAGTGACCAGCCCAATCCCTGGACCTTAATCCAATAGAAAACTTGTGGGGTGACATTAAAAATGCTGTTTTTGAGGCAAAACCAAGAAATGCAGAAGAATTGTGGAATGTAACAGGTTTTTAGAAGTTGGTGGACTCCATGTAACACAGATGTGCAGCAGTTCTCAGAAACACTGATTATACAACTAAATATTAGTTCAGTCATTCAAAGGAAAGCAAAAAACATTTTTCAGTTTATATAGTGAATATTTGACACAGCTATATAATTTTTTTTTTTTTTTTGAACAGCCCAATATTCAGTGCAGTGTTCACAATGCAGCTGTGTGAATGGAAATTAAAGCTATTATAAGGATTTTGAGCTTTATTCACTTTTTTTTTAAACACACTGCTATTATTTATTCACTTTTTTTTTTTAAACACACTGCTATTATTCTGAACACAACTGTATGGATGTTATTATCTAGTGAGGGACAAGGTGTAAGCTCTACAGCTCTAAAACAAAGTTCATGCTGCCAGGGACTATAAGGAAAGCTTCAGGGTGTCTCACGGCAACAGGGTAAAGCAAAAGATAATCCCTGATCCTTTGTCGCTCATATACAAAATATGTAGCATTGGTTATTGCTGCAGTGAACAATATGAGCTTTGTTTATCCCCTATGACAATCAATAATTGTTGCGGAATTATTCTATTTCATAGATAGAGCTGACATTTTGTTCATATCCTGTTCCACAATGCACCACAAAATGTCAGCGCTGTTCATTTCAGTACAAAAGAGTTTCAAATTCATTTATTCAGATAGAAAGATGCAGACATGATGGACACTTTGAGCCTGAATTCTGAGATTTATCCTACTCGAGTTCACACTCAAATTTGACTATTCGCCACTTAAACCTGTTGAATTACTGTTTAAGTCAACGGGAGAGGTCCAGGGATCAATTTGGAGATGTTTACAGCCTTCCTTATTCAAATTTTTTTTTCGGAGGAAAAACTCGAATCGTGTTTTATCAGATTAAAATTTTCGGGTCGTTTAAATTGTCAGAGTTTTAAAAATTAAATTCTATTAATAAATTTCCCCAAGTCGAATTTCGAATTCATTCGAATTTTAGGGAGTTTAAAAATACTCACATGAATTTGAAAATCGACCCTAAATAAATGGACGTTTTCGACGCGCTGCAACAAAACGCCTGTGTCAGATCGCATGCAACGGAAATAAGGTAAGTAATGGAAATGTCGCATGGTGTCGCAGCGTTGATCCACCGCGACAGCGCGGTTGGATGCAGAAGCTGCGTCTGCATCAGACAGTCATGTTGCATCAGATCAAAGCTGCGACACCATGCGACAATGCATTCACATATCTTATTTTCGCCGCATGCGATCTGACACAGGCGTTTTGTTGCAGCGCGTACCTACGTGTACAATTGCTAGTAGCACAGGTATGATGCAGATGAGCCCATTCACGCATCTAGACTGGAGGACATTCAGTCTTTCCTGAATTTACTAGCAGGAGGAGCAGGTAGGAACATGAAGCATATCATCAGCACATTGTTTATTGGCTGATCAGACTTCTACACGTTCCTACTATTACACCACACAAGGGCAGTGGAAGCGATGCACTATAAATCCGTTAAGCGTCATATTTATTTGCTCCTACAGCTGCACTTTAGTTTTACTCTGTAGAATATGCTTATTCAATAAATGGCTTCCTTACAATTTATTGCAGGGGCGTAACTACAGAGGAAGCAGACCCTGCGACTGCAGGGGGCCCAGGAGGTATAGGGGGCCCCGTGATACCCCCCTAATTTATTTACAATTTCGATGAATATTAGTAAAAATCTTTAGAGATTTTTGGGGCCTGAAAAATAATTTGCTGTGGAGCCCAGTAATATCTAGTTACACCATTTATTGTGTAGAGTAATAATATTCCAAGAGATCTAATGCACTCTTTAGACTGCATATTTACTACTGAAAAGAAAGCACAAACCCATTATCTAGAAAGCTCTGAATTACAGGAAGGCCGTCTCCCATAGATTCCATTTTAATGAGATGATTAAAAAATTATAAAATATATTTTCTTTTTCTGTAAAAATAAAACAGTACCTTGTACCTGATCCCAACTAAGACATAATGGATCGTTATTGGATTCCAAATAATCCTATTTATTTAATGTTTTGCTAATCTCAGAGATTACCTGTAAACTTCAGATATACAGCAGCATCTCTAGCAGTTTCATTGGGAAGATCTAAACATTTCTTTGTGGATGGGGAGCTTCCTGCTGAAAGTGTTGCAAGTAACCCTTGGCAGGCAATTTTCAACATGCTTATCTGGTGCAGGCAATTTGGAAGCTTCAAATAAAATTCTATTCATTTTCCAGTACAGGTATTGGGACCTGTTATCCAGAATGCTCGGGATCTGGGGCTTTCCAGATAATGGAACTTTCCGTAACTTTGACCTTCATACATACGTGAAGTCTACTAGAAAATCATGTAAACAGATTTATCAAGGGTCGAATTTCGAGTTTATCAACTCCCATAAACTCGAAAGTCGAAAAAAAAATTACCAATCGAAATTTATTAAAAAATAAAAATAAAATAGTAGAATTGTTTAGAATAGGATTGAGCTGCAAATCTGAATCAAATTTGATTAAATTCGTTAAGAGGTTTTTCAACCAAATGACTCCAGGAGGTCCCCATAGGCTAAAACACCAATTAGGAAGGTTTTAGATGGAGAATAGTCAAATTCTAATACTTACAGGGACAGTATATGATACAGTTCAAAATTTTAATTTCGAATCTTTTTTGAATTCAAATCGAATTTTGACTATTCCCTAGTCGAATTACACTAAAATAAACTCGAAATTCGAATTTAAAAATTCCAATTTTGAATTCGACCCTTGATAAATCTAAATAAACTTCCCTTAAATAAACTCAATAGACTAATTATATCTTAGTTTGGATCAAGTACAAGCTACTGTTTTATTATTACAGAGTGAAAGGAAACCATTAAAATGGAGTCTATGGAAGATGGCCTTTCTGTAGTTCAGAGCTTTCTGGATAATGGGTTTCTGGATAACGGATCCCATACCTGTACTGTAAATCCAAAAATGATTGAGGAAGGCATGTTTTCTGGCAATGAAAGAACTCCAGTCGTACTTTAAAAGAATGTGCCAGCTCCGTATACCCTGGGAGTACATGGATATTTTCCTGCTCACACAAAAAATGAGCTGAGTCCTTGCAAAGAATACTCCTGGCACGGTTATTTCATGGTTAACCCATCTGATATGAGTAATTATTCATGACATTGAATCATGCATATTAGAAAATGCCTGCCAAAAAATGGACTGAACTCTTGGCTCTACTATTTCCCCAGCTTGTTTTTGTGATTTGTTTTTTCTCTCTCTTAATAAACCATGGGCAGGATTCTTAGTGCTGACATCCTGGGGCAGGAAGGCCCTGCATTGTATTACAGATAAAGGTGATTTATAGTGAATGTATGCTGATCCTTCTCATGTCTGTGTATACACCCATCTTACAAGTGATAACCCTTTCCTGTTTGTTACTTCACTGAGATACGGGAGCTTTTCCTATTCTATTGAACTGTATTTGTATCGCTGCACAAGTGTGTATAGTGCTTTACAAAACATAAATAGGGGTACAGTTAGTAGAAATTAAACAGTGTGAATGAATACATATGTGGTTGGAGATGGGGTACACAATTAGAATAAGGTCCCTGCCCCCCCAAGAGCATACAAAGAATTGTGTTTTTGTCTACAGAAACTAGGGATGCACCAAATCCAGGATTCGGTTCAGGATTTAGGCTTTTTCAGCAGTATTCAGCCGAACAGAATCCTAATTTGCATATGCAAATTAGGGGCAGGGAGGGAAATCGGGTTTCCCCTTCCCACCCCTAATTTGCATATGCGGGTTCGGTATTCTGAATCTTTCTCAAAGGATTCAGGGTTCGGCCGAATCCAAAATAGTGGATTAGGTGCATCCCTAACAGAAACTGATGCGGATTACCTAGTTGCGTATGTTGGATCAGCCTTGGTGGCCATAGACGGACCAATAATATCATACGAAATCAATTTTAGTACGATATTTGATCCATGTACGGTGGGAGACAAGCTGACTGATATCAGCAGAAGACTTGGATATTGGTCTGCTCGTCGACCGGGCTGGCCGGAAAACTTTAATCCGAACATCGGCCACTGAATTGTCAGATGCAGGTAGAATGCTATTGTTTCCACCTCTATATATGACAATTCAGCTCTACACGTGTGTGTTGTATCTAGGGATGCACCGAATCCAGGATTCAGAATTTTTCAGCAGGATTCAGCCAAATCTTTCAGCCTGGCCGAAACGAATCTGAATCCTAATGTGCATATGCAAACTAGGGACAGGGAGGGAAACTGCATGAGTTTCTCACAAAACAAGGAAGTAAAAAATATGTTCCCAACCACTAATTTGCATATGCAAATTAGGATTCAGATTTGGTTCAGTATTCGTCCGAATCTTTCGTAAACGAATTCGGGGGTTTGACCGAATCCAAAATAATGGATTCAGTGCATCCCTGGTTGTATCGAATGATCTTTCTTGGAAAGATCTTAATTGTAGCTTGTATGGCCACCTTTTTGTGAATGATTGAACTTTTACCTTCACTTCATCTCAACGAAAGGGAAAAAAAACGGTTATATTTACACGCCATGATATTTTTGAATATCAATTTTTTTACTTCCCTTCTCACCAAAACGTGAAACATTTTGGGAGCTCGGGTCCGTGATCCATTATCACAAGCGGGTACCTCGGCATGGGTTTAAATTGAAGTTTCTAGAGAATCGCTTGAAGTTCTGGAGAATTCTCAAGTTGTAATACCGTATAAGTTTGAGGGGACCTTTCAGAAGTTCCTACGGCCTCTTGTACAGCCCCACCAACCAGTTAGATTATGCTAGCATGCCTTATACCAAACCTGCCCAGGATACATCTTGCTTATTATAGGTATAGGAATTACGGGACGGCCATGTACCATAGACTCCATTTTAATGTCATAATAAAACAGAACCTTGTAGGTCATCACAACTAAGATATAATTCATCTTTATTGGAGGCGCAAAGAATCCTATTGGGTTTAATTGTTTGTCTGTCATGGGAAAAATGTTTTTTTCAAAATGAATCAGTTAATAGTGCTGCTCCAGCAAAATTCTGCACTGAAAAACATTTCTCAAAAGAGCAAACAGATTTTTTTATATTCAATTTTGAAATCTGAAATGGGGCTAGACATATTGTCAATTTCCCAGCTGCCCCTGGTCATGTGACTTGTGCCTGCACTTTAGGAGAGAAATGCTTTCTGGCAGGCTGCTGTTTTTCCTTCTCAATGTAACTGAATGTGTCTCAATGGGACATGGGTTTTTACTATTGAGTGTTGTTCTTAGATCTACCAGGCAGCTGTTATCTTGTGTTAGGGAGCTGTTATCTGGTTACCTTCCCATTGTTCTTTTGTTTGGCTGCTGGGGGGGGGGAAGGGAGGGGGTGATCTCACTCCAACTTGCAGTACAGCAGTAAAGAGTGATTGAAGTTTATCAGAGCACAAGTCACATGACTTGGGGCAGCTGGGAAATTGACAATATGTCTAGCCCCATGTCAGATTTCAAAATTAAATATAAAAAAATCTGTTTGCTCTTTTGAGAAATGGATTTCAGTGCAGAATTCTGCTGGAGCAGCACTATTAACTGATTCATTTTGAAAAAATTTTTTTTTTCCCCATGACAGTATCCCTTTAAGGTGTGGAGATCCAAATTATGGAAAATCCTTTATCAAGGAAAACACCAGGTCCCAAGCATTCTTGATTAAAGGTCCCATACCTATACAGACTCTCATGTCTTTGCATTGTTGTTGGAACACAAGCATGCATATGAGACACAGATAAAGATATTTGCTGACAGATATACAACTATTCTGGCCTAAACAGGTCTCTGATTAACCCTAAACCCACAAACTTCTTAGCAAGCCCCATCCCGTTTCAGATTCACATATTACCCACCAAAATAGGAACAAAGGAGAGTTGTGGGTCATAAAAAAAAGTTTCCAGTGCTTTCTCCTTAGAAACAGTAGCTAAAACAAGAAACATGTATTTGTGTACAGTTCTGTGAACACGCACTGCTCCTGGAAGGGGATTTCTGCTTGGATGTGTCAGTGGGTGATGCCAGGGTCTGCCATGACAATTGTATTTTTGTTGCAGGATGTTTCCTTTTAAAGGAACAGTATCATCAAAAATTTAAAATGTTTTTAAGTATTCCAAATATACTGCAGGCTTGGCCTGCACTGGTAAAGCTGGCCATAGATGTTGAGATTTTTAAAAGATCAGATCCTGATCGTGAGACCACGATCTTCTCAGAACGATCGTACGAATTTACCATCAACTAAAAAGACCAATTTGCCAGGAAAACAAAGGGGAGCTGCCTGCTTGGCCCTGCAAACATAGAGAGATTGCACTGGGACTGACAAAGATTTTTTGACCTGGCCGATCAATTTCCCGACAGATGTCGGCCGAAAAATCGTAAGATGTACGATCGTTCGAATACCACTAACCGCACGATAATTTCGAAGGATTGGTCGGGCTTCCCTAAAATCGGTCGTTCGGCAAGAAGAATCGTCGCGTCTATGGGGACCTTAAAACTGCTGTGTTTGCTTCAGAAACACTACTACTGTTTATATAAACAAACTGCTGTGTAGCAATGGGGGCAGCCATTCAAAGGAGAAAAGGCTCAGGTTACACAGCAGATAAGCTCTGTAGAACATAATGGTGTTATCTGTTATCCATTATTTAACCTGTGCCATATAGCCTTTTTTCAATTTCCGCCATTGCTACACAGCAGCTTGTTTATATGAACTATAGTAGTGTTTCTGAAGCAAACACACCAGTTTTACCAGTGCAGGGCAGTTCAGGATCTATAATTGTTCACTTCATTGTGCTCATAAGGGCAAAAGAAAGGGATGCACCGAATCCACTATTTTGGAATCCTTTGCAAAGCATTTGGCCGAACCCCCGAATCCTTCGCAAAACATTTGGCCGAACCCCTGAATCCTTCGCGAAAAATTCGGCCAAACCCCCGAATCCTTCGCAAAACATTCGGCCAAACCCCCGAATCCTTCGCAAAACATTCGGCTGAATACCGAACAGAATCCGAATCCTAATTTGCATATGCAAACTAGGGATGGGAAGGGGAATTTTTTTTACTTCCTTGTTTTGTGACAAAAAGTCACGCAATTTCCCTCCCATCCCTAATTTGTTTATGCAAATTAGGATTCACATTCAGTTCAGATGGGCAGAAGGATTCGGCTGAATCTTGCTGAAAAAGGCAGAATCCAGGCCGAATCTCAAACCGAATCCTGAATTCGGTGCATCCCTAGCAAAAGAACAGCTATAATTTTTATAAGCCACCCCAAGTGCAGCAGTTTGGATTAGTAGATCATCTGCCACTGGTAAAAGAAGACTGATTTAATGGGGTTGTTCACCTTTAAATTAACTGTTAAATTAACTCTTAGTATGAAGTAGAGAGCGATATTCTGAGACAATTTGCAATTGTTTTTCATTTTTTCGTATTTGTGGTTATTTAGCTTTCTATTTATCAGCTCTCCAAATTGTAGTTTCAGCAATCTGGTTGCTAGGGTCCTAATTACCCTAGCAACTATGCAGTGATTTGAATTAAAACTGGAATATGAATAGGAGAGCCCCTGAATAGAAAGACGAGTAATAAAAAGTAGGAATAAAATACATTTGTAGCCTTACGGACCATTTGGTTTTTAGATGGGGTCAGCGACCCCCATTTGAAAGAATCCGAAGAAAAAGTCATACAATTAAAAAACGATCAAAAGTAAATAATGAAGACCAATTTAAAATTTGCTTAGAATTTGACATTCGTTAACGTAAAGGTGAACCACCCCTTCAAGGAAGAGAGGTAAGTGGCTGGGTACCACCTGGGATAGACTTTTGAATAGGACTTACCCTCCATATATTACAGCATTTCCTTGTACAGGTACTTTACATTTTTGTGTAATAATGGCTTGTGTGACTGCTCACAGGTGTTTATTAACTCCTCTTTTTCTTGCAGGATGAAGAGAATGGAAACCGAGGAGGTGGGTTCTTTCTGCATTCTTCACTACCCTGTCATACTTTGTTTTTCTAAATAAACTTTGGGTGTGAAACTAACGCTGCGAACAGCTGGCAAACTGCACATTTTTCCCTCTTTGCATTTACGCAACAATTAAAAGCAAAGGAATGAAATGAAGGAAGAGACATTTAATAGGCCGCCTCCCTGTGTGCATTAAATAAATAGACTATATTAATCAATTTAAACAGCAAATTCTTTCTGCGACAAAAAAAAAGCAAAATCTTTATTCCTTTTTACAGAAATAAGTGCTTCTGTTGCTTTCTCAAATTTGGCCCTAAAGGTGGCCATACATGGAGAGATCCGCTCGTTTGGCGATGTCGCCAAACGAGCAGATCTCCCTCCGATATGCCCACCTTGAGGTGGGCAATATCGGGCCGATCCGATCGTGGGCCCTAGGGCCCAACGATCGGATCCTAACGATGCCCAAATGGGCGGTCAGATCGCGGGACCACATCAACGAATAGATGCGGCCGCAATCCGACGGGATTTTCTGTCCCATCCGATCTGGCCAGATCTGGCCATCTTTCGGCCAGATCTCAATCGGTGAAGCCCGTCGGGGGGGCCCCATACACGGGCCAATAAGCCGCCGACACGGTCTGTCGAGAGCTTTTATCGGCCCGTGTATGGCCACCTTTACACAGTTGCATGCCAGATCTGCTGCAACTATAGCTGTGAAAGGCTTTCTTCTCTCTTATGGACTAGTCCTACGAAGTTTATCCTGCTTGATGGCTCTGGCTTTTAAAGGACAAGAAAAGTTAAAATAAAGAAGTAGCTAGAAATGTTGTACATTATGTTTTGTGCTTCTGTACCAGCCCAAGGCAACCAGAGCCCAAGGCAACCAGAGCCCTTTAGCAGTAAAGATCTGTGTCTCCAAAGATGCCCCAGTAGCTCCCCATCTTCTTTTCTGCTGATTCACTGCACATGCTCTGTGCTGCTGTCACTTACTGAGCTTAGTGACCCACTCACAATATACAGTACTCATAGAATAGAAATGTCACAATATAAGGCTGATTAGTAATTAATACAGATAATTACTACATGGCAGCACAGAAACCAGTGCAATTAGCATCAGAATTTATAATCAGCCCTGTAGCATCAGCTTATATTACAGACCAACCTCATTTTCTGCTGGATAATTAGTGACGAGCCCTAAGCTTAGCTTCTCAACAGCTGCTCAGAGCCCACTGAGCATGTGAGTGTCACAGACACTTTCCAAGATGGTGACCCCCTGTGACAAGTTTGAAGTCCTGGATCATTGCTGCTATTGACAAGCTGAAACTTTAGGCTGGTGAAGTAAGTTCATTATATAAAACATGGCATTTTAAGCCATATTCATTTTTAGGGTTTAGTAATTCTTTAAGCTGTTCTGAATGCCATCGTCAGTTTGATGTTATCTGGCCAGTGAACAAGCTTGAACGTCTTTTCTTTGATTTCAATTAGGTTGCTTTTAAATTTCACTTATCTGTCTGTGCCTGTTAAAGGAACACTAACGCTAAAAATGTAAAGTATTTTAAAAGAATGAAAATTGAATGTACTGTTGCCCTGCACTGGTAAAACTGGTGTGTTTACTTCAAGAACTTTACTATAGTATAAACAAGCTGCTGTGTAGCCATGGGGGCAGCCATTCAAGCACAGGATACACAGTAGATAACAGATAAGTACTACTATAGTTTATATAAACAAGCTGCTGTGTAGCCATGGGGGCAGCCATTCAAGCCCAGGATACAGAGTAGATAGCATGAGTTCTGAAGAATACCATTGTATACTACAGAACTTATCTCTTATCTCTTTCTATTTTTTCCGCTTTGAATGGCTGCCCCCATGGCTAAACAGCAGCTTGTTTATATAAACTATAGTAGAGTTTCTGAAGCAAACACACCAGTTTTTCCAGTGCAGCACAACAGTACATTATATTTTCATTACTTTAAAAGCCTTTCAATTTTTGGTGTTACTGTACCTTTAATGTGAAGGACATTACAGGGGTTGGCATTTCTAAACAAGCTTTGTCGGTAAGCTAATGGCACAAATACAAAGCTCTTTTCTTGCCATAGAGACCTTTTGGGGAGAATAGGAAAGACCCCTATAATATCCCATATTAATATTTCCCAACTGTCCTGTATTTGTGGGACAGACCAGATTTTTATAGCTCAACCCACAATCCTAGGTTTGTTACTGAAATGTCCCGACTTTCTCGTTTTATTTCCTGCACTGAACAGCCAGAAAAAGATACAAAGTTCTAACTTACTTGGCCTGTGGCAGAGAGCACATAATAGATACTTTTGTGACAGTTCAAGATAAGGAGGTCTCTTGGGAGAACTTAGCCTTACATCTTAAAGGGCAATTCACCTTTCAAAACTGTAATAGCACATAAAAACCACAGAAATGTGTACAAAATTGCATAACCGGCCACATCTTGTAAAATGAACATGGTAATTAGTGGGATGTGGCCACAAAATGGGCGTGGTCAAAAAAATCTTTTTATCCCACTCTCCGTTTCCAAAATGTTGGGAGGTATGTTGGGGACCAGGGCCAGATACCATCACCCTGTTAAGCTTTTCCTGTTGTATTTGCTTACTATTTCACTAGAGCTGAAGTAGCCTTTTTGCTGAATAGCTCATTAATTGTAAGGCAGAGCCATCTAGTGGTACTTTAGTTGAATTGAAAGCAATGTATTCTAATACTGTTTCTGCTATGGTGTATATATTAAAGAGGTAGCATACCCTTGCTCAGCATGTGTTCAATGAATAGGTCTTAGGCTAAAAAAACATTTTCCTTTGTTTTACTGAAAGTTATTGAGCTAAATCCAAAATAATATTACCAGTGCCCACACAATGTGCTTATTTGTAAGTTTAAATTGTTCTGACAAAGGGAGAAAGAGAGGGGGTGTTTAATGTAGGGCTCATTATGTCTATTAATAGGGATACTGTCATGGGAAAACATGTTTTTTTCAAAATGCATGAGTTAATAGTGCTGCTCCAGCAGAATTCTGCACTGATAACAGATTTCTTTACATTACATTTTGAAATCTGACATGGCGCTAGCCATATTGTCAATTTCCCAGCTGCCCCTAGTCATGTGACTTCTGCTCTGATAAACTTCAGTCACTCTTTACTGCTGTACTGCAAGTTGGAGTGACATCACCCCCCTCCCTTTCCTCTCCAGCAGCCTAAAGGTGGTGATACACGGGCTGATAAAATCTGCCAACAGACCGAGTCGGCAGTTATTGGCATGTGTGTGGGGCCCTCTGACGGGTTTCCCCAATCGATATCTGGCCGAAGTCTGTTTGGGCACGTTACATCACAAATAGTCTTTACCAATAGGTGAAAAGCTCAATACAAAGTGCAGAACCAATAAGAATATATTGTATATTACATTGATTACCGACAAATAGAATGTATTACACAAATCACCCCATATGAAAGCTATACATTCAATATAAAGAAGTAAAAATTGGGAAAAATTAGGAAAATTAAGGTAAAATGTAACACTCAATTTATAAATAACCATTAAAGAAAAAAATTGTGCGACAAATTATTATATAAAGAAGATAATTTTTTATGAATCAAAAATAAAGATGTGTTTTCCACCTAGCTGACCTGACCTTAAAGCAACAGAAACACCAAAAATAAAAAGTGTTTTAAAGGAATGACAATATAATATAGTTATACTGGTACAACTGGTGTGTTTTCTTCAGAAACACTACTATAGTTTATATAAACAAGCTGCTGTGTAGCCATGGGGGCAGCCATTCAAGCACAGGATACACAGTACCGTATATACTCGCGTATAAGCCGAGTTTTTCAGCACCCAAAATGTGCTGAAAAACTCGACCTCGGCTTATACGCGGGTCAGCTAAATCCCTGCACATACCGTAGCCAATCCCTCACCGGCAGATACGAGGCTCCTTCCGCGGCCCCAACACACCTCCCTCTCCCATAGCGCATCAGGAGAAGACGTAGCGCAGCTCCTCCTGTCTGGTGACGTAGGAGGTTGTCGCTAGAGGTGTCATGGCTGCTCAGAAGATCAATGAGGCGCTGCACCTAGCAAAAGCAGAAAAAAGGTACCGTACCGACTGTCACGATCGCCGCCCGGAGCAGGTCCAGGAGCTCCGGGCGGCGCGTCCTTCCCTGCCGGCGTCGCTCCCAAAATGGCGGCGCCCATGGCCGCCACGTGGGTAGCGGCGCCGCCATTTTGGGAGCGACGCCGGCAGGGAAGGACGCGCCGCCCGGAGCTCCTGGAACTGCTCCGGGCGGCGATCGTGACACCGACATACAAAGCTCTGTGTTTATTGTCTTGAGCCTGTCAGCAGCAAAAATTCCCAAGCCATGCGATCGTTACCAAGGAATTAGTAGTAAACATGACTCAGACTCTGCATTATTCTGTGCAACAGCCGTGTTATTATGCACTCAATACACCAGCGTATGTGATGTACAATTTTCCATTCTATAAGGTTGCCTCTGATGCAGCTTATTGTAATAAATATAAAAACAAATATAGTCACTTACATTAAATAAGAGGAATGTCCAAAAAGGTGGGAGGTCACAGGGAAAACAAGTGGCAATTGTCCAGCTAATAGTTCTGACTCTTTTAAATCGTTTTAGATAGATTTCTATGAAAACATGATTACACATTTACCGGTATATTCAATTTTGAAATCTGACATGGGGCCCCTAGGCTTATACACGAGTCAATAAATTTTTCCAGTTTTCTTAGGTAAATTAGGTACCTCGGCTTATACACGGGTCGGCTTATACACGAGTATATATGGTAGATAACAGATAAGTACTACTATAGTTTATATAAACAAGCTGCTGTGTAGTCATGGGGGCAGTAATTCAAGCACAGGATACACAGTAGATAACAACAGATAAGTTCTGAAGAATCTCATTGTATACTACAACGCTTATCTGTATTCTGTGCCTTTTCTTCTTTTTACAGCTTGAATGACTGCCCCCATGGCTAAGTATATAAACTATAGTAGAGTTTCTAAAGGAAACACGCCAGTTTTACCAGTGCAGCACACTACTTCATTATATTTCCTTTCCTTTAAAATTTTTTTGATGTTCCTGTTCCTTTAAATATTTTTCAGATGTTTGGTGGGTATCATGACTTGTTCACAGATCCCTCCGTATTTCTGATGTTTTTTTTGTGAGTTAATGAATGACTCCCCTCTAAAGCCATCATAACCGGATGTTCCTGCTTTAAAAGGTTGCCATCATCCCAAGAAAAAGGCAGATATCTGTAAAACTAAATATTTGACATAGGCGTAGCTTTTGATGATATAATTGGTATTAAAAAAGATGAAGGCTATTTTTATTGGTTGCATAAAGGAATGCATTTCCATCTGTCTTCCATTCTTAGGTTTATTGCTCTCTATCAGCTGTGATTCTTATCTAAATCAATATTGTTTTTTACAGGCTGGGGGTATTAGAAAACGTAAAGTGATAGTATAATCCTATGCTATTGTTTGATTATCCTTGTGCAAACTCAGACCATTCGTCCCCACGCATTCAATTTCATACAGGGGATGATAAGGGCATTAGCACACGGGCAGATTCAGGGAGATTTAGTCGCCTGGCGACTAATCGCCTCTTCTTCGGGCGATAATCTCCTCAAACTGCCTTCCACCTGCTAAAAACATGCGGAGCTTCGACTTCCAAAGTCGCCGGAAGTTGCCACACGAGGATACTTCGGTTGACTTCGGAAATCGAAGCGCTGCAAGTGCATTGCCGCTGGCGATTTTTCATTTTAGCAGGCAGAAGGCAGTTCGGGGGAAATTGTCCCCCCCCGCCCGAAGAAGAGGGGATTAGTCGCCAAATCTCCCCAAATCTGCCCTTGTGCTAAAGCCCTAAAAGTTGCAGAATAAGGCCCTCCAGATGGTGCTACTTAACTGATATTTGACCAGAAATCAGGTAGATTTCAATTAGGCATGTTTTAAAAAAACCCTATAGCTGAGGGTCACAACACAAAGCACTCCTCATTTTTCTGGTCCCTTTAGTCTCTCTCTGGGGTTGGCAGACAGGGTACTGGGATTAGTAGTATTGTCTTGGTCATCTATACTACTCACTCAAACGTGCATTTTTTTTAAGTAAAAAATCAGAACTTTATTTTTTTTACAGTAGTGTCGCTTTAACTCATTCTCATTTACTTATTGAGAAAGTTTCTTAATTTGCAGTTATGGGATCTGTTATCAGGATCGGACTGGAGCAATGGGGTCCCACCGGAAATGGCCACATGAAGGGCCCTTCAGGCAGTCACCGAAGGCCCCCTCCTGGCTTCCCTCTGTGCACCTAAGTGAATGACGGTGCGGTGCATGCCTGCACGAACATCGGCGCAAGTTTTTCTTTCTGCGCCCAATCGGGGAGCAGGGCAGGTCTGGGTCAGCGTGGGCCCATGAGGGCCGTGGCCCACTGGGTTTTTTCCCGGTGTCCCACCGACCCAGTCAGACACTGCAACCCATTATCCGAAAAGCTCAGAATTATGGATGGGCCATCTCCCATTGGCTCAAATTTTTTTTAAAAAAATTCCTTTTTCCCTGCAATAATAAAACAGTCTCTTATACATGATCCACACTAAGATATAATTAATAATTTGGAAGCAAAACCAGCCTATTGGGTTTACTTAAAGGCATTGCTGACCTTTAAATTAACTTTTAGTATGCTGTAGAGAGTGACAATCTGAGACAAATTGCATTTGGTTTTCATTTTTTATTATTTGTGGTGTTTGAGTTATTTAGCTTTTTATTCAACAGCTCTCCAGTTTGCAATTTCAGCCATCTGGTCGCTAGGGTCCAAATTACCCTAGCAACCATGCATTTCTTTGAATAACTAAATGGTATATGAATAGTAGATGGCCTGAATAGAAAGACGAGTAATGCAAAGTAGCAATAACAATACATTTTTAGCCTTACAGAGCATTTGTTTTAGATGGGTTCAGTGACCCCCATTTGAAAGCTGGAAAGCGTCAGAAGAAGAAGTCAAATAATTCAATAACTATAAAAAAATAAGTAATGAAGACCAATTGAAAAGTTGCTTAGAATTTGCCATTCTATAACATACTACAAGTTAACGTAAAGCAGAACCACCCCTTTAATGTTTACACGATTTTCTAGTAGACTAAAGGTAAGAAGATCCAAATTATGGAAAGATCCATTATCCGAAAAGCCCAAGTCCCGAGCATTTTGGATAACCAGTCCCATAAACTGTACTGCTGTATTTTATTTTTTCTCTTCCCAGTTAATGCTCGTGTAAAGTCACAGGCACATTTATAATCAGATGGCTAGCTACTTATCCCTTCTTATATAGATCCCTATTGCTGTTTGTAATCAGTAAACCGCTACTGTACAATGTTTGACAATTGTATTTGAGTGGGTGAAAAAATCAAGAAGGTTATAGAATAGTTTTCAGTTTCATGTGTTTCAAACGTTTGGTTTTTGGTTTAAAATGGCCGCATGAACATTTCTGAATATTTCTGTTTTATTATTACAGAGAAAAAGGGAATATTTTTTTAAAATTTTGATTATTTGGATTAAATCTAGTCTATGGGAGATGGCCATTCCATAATTCTGAGCTTTCCCGGTAACAGGTTTCTGGATAACTGATCCCATAACTGTACCGAGAAAAAAAAGAAATAATTTTTTTAAAAATGAGTATTCGATTCAAATGGACTTTATGGGTCCCATACCTGTATCACATCCTCTACAGTTAAATGGAACACGTTAATAAAAACCTAAATAAAAGCAAATAATGTACATGCAGCCTTTAAAGGAGAAGGAAAGGCTACAATTAAGTAAGCTTTATCAGAAAGGTCTATATAAATACACCAGTAAACCCTCAAAGTAATGCGGCTCTGAGTCCACTGTCAAAAGAAACACAATTTCTTTCCTTCTATTGTGTACTCATGGGCTTCTGTATCACACTTTTTTTCAGCTTAAACTTCCAGGGCTAGGGCTTGAGCATGCTCAGTTTGTTCCTCCCCCTCTCCCCCCGCTGTAGTCTGAACCTAGAGCTATGAGTAAGCAGGGAGAGACTCAGAGAGGAAGTTGTTACACTATGCTAATATGGCAGCTTCTATCCTAAACAAATAGAGCTTCTAAAGCTGTTGACTTGGGTATGGTAAAGCATTCTACAGAAAAATAATCTTATATCTTGCACTATTGAGGCGAATCTATTGCCAATAAACTGCTTTGGTAGCTTTCCTTCTCCTTCAAAAAGGTTTACCTTCCAGCGGAAGAAGCTTTGATGTCTTGCCTAACTTGCACATGGTCATACTGTTATCCAATGGTGTGTGGTTGGGCCTTCTAAAATACATTTAGCTTATTTAAAATATTAGTTTTTTGGGTGCTGCATATGGCTAAAAATAACCTGTTGTGTTCATGCAAGGCCTCTGTTCTTAGCTGCTCTTTGCACAAATGAGAATATGTAGAGGGAAACAGATTTCATGCATAATGGCTTGTGAGTAGGTCACATGAGAGTGCAATTAAAGTTCCTTGCATAACTATTACAATACGCTGTATACGTTTATTGCCACCAGCTTTAAGAGCTTATAGGGGATCCTATTATCCCAAGGAAGGCAAGCAGAGAGCAAAACCTTCTTGTCCTTAAATTGCACCTGTGTCTTCTTAATAGGAAATCCGCATAGGAATCTTTACAATTAGATTTTGGGGTTAAGGACAGAGGACAGGTGTCCTCATCAAAGGAAACTTCTGAAGAACCAGGAGAACGCTGACTTCATTTCCCTTTCTCTCTTACCAAACCCAAGTCTTCCACTTCCACTGGCTTCCACTAAATAGTTCCCCTCTCTTGTAACGAGGCTTGCAATCTCGCACAGTAACGAGCCATACCCAGCCTTGCGTATTTTGAGATTGCCATCATTATTTATGGCTAAAATCTATTGAAATTGGATACTGATTAGCGAATATTTGTGTAGTGAAGCTTGGAGACAAATTGCCCTATTAAATTACTTCAAAATAGGATTCTGAAATGAGAACATGGGGCTAAATAGAGAACAAGGCAGATTCCAAGCGAAAGCGTTTAGAAAATAATTACCTGTTATGCATGGGTCACTTGACTCCTATCAAATGTTAAATATTGCTGCAGTGATTAACCCAAAATTATTGTTCCTGAAGTGGAATGTTGAATTCCCTAGGTACTCGCCTTCACTGTCCCCAGAGCGAACTTGGTAGTGCGTGTGGCTTGTACCTTGTTGGTTGAAACTACAGTTGTTGGGATCAGTTAAGGCTCTGTAAACCCCAAAATACAGCTTTGCCTTATGGACCACTGTTATTCTGAGTAACTTTCCAATGTACGTTAGAATGTCTATGGTTTTATGATTACTTATAAATGTAATTGCTATTGAAAGCAGTATCTATTGGTCCAATTCTTCAGTCCGGCTTCTCAAAACAATGTACAGGTATGGGACCTGTTAACAAGAATGCTTTTGACCTGGGGGTTTCTGGATAAAAGATCTTTCTGTAATTTGATCTTCATACCTTAAAGGAAAACTCCCCCCCCCCCCCGAACAATGTAGGTCTCTAAAAATAAAACGGCACTGCTTCATGTAAATAAACTATTTTCATAATAATATGCTTTTTTAGCATTATGTGCCATTGGGTAATCATAAATAGAAAATTGTCATTTTAAAAATAAAATAAGAGCCGCCCCCTGGGATCCTAGGATTCACGGTGCACACAAACAAACCATACATGTTCGGTCACATGAGCCAATTAACAGACAGAGTTGTCTTTTGCTTCAACACTTCTTCCTGTTCCAGTCAGAGTTGTAGTATTTCTGGTCAGATGATCTCTGAGGCAGCACACAGACCATCATGAAATAGTGGTTCAAGGCAAGAGATGTAAAAGGGCAATATTAAATATATATTCCAGTGTGATAAGATTCTTTAATATGCCACCTAATTTGATATAAACTATCTGTTGCTTTAGTATTCATTTTGGGGGTATAATTTTCCTTTCTCTACTAGAAAATCCTTTATACATTAAATAAGCCTCACGGAGGTCATTCAACTTGAAAGAGGGACGAGACAGGGTTGTCCTCTCTCCCCATTGCTTTTTGCCCAAGCCATAGAACCCTTAGCAATAAAGAGAACCCCAGGAGGTGGTGGGTCTTGTAGTCGGAAGGATCATAGAAAAGACATCTCTGTATGCAGACAATATGCTCCTGTATTTAGCTAACTCCCACAGAGCTCTTGAGGCAGCCTTGAGAGAAGTAGAGGAATTTGGGGAATTCTCTGGCCTCTGCATAAATCGGACCGAGTCAGTAAATTTCCCAATCGATCCACTACCTGCGGGATCACCACCACAAATCAGCCGCCTACAAGTTACACAGACCTTCAAATATTTAGGGATGACAATCCACTTAGACTGCAAGAAATTTGAGGAACATAATATGACCCCTATAGTTAAAGCTTTAATAGCTAAGAAGGCTGTCTGGCAGCAGCTGCCTCTTTCCCCCCGGGAAGAATTAACGTGTTTAAAATGGTGTTTTTACTGAAATTATTGTGTGTCTTGCATAATTCAACTATAACACCGCGGAGTCAGTTATTTAAACAAATAGATGCCATACTGTGCAAATTTATATGGGCGGGGGAGCAATCATGTATGAGCCTCAAAATGCTATAGGCTCCAGTGACGGCGGGGGGCTAGCACTTGCCAATCTTAAGCTCTATTTCTTAGCCAGTCAATTAACATACGCACACTGGTGGTTGGTACCCCAAGCAGACAGCCCCTCTACCACCCTAGAGGCTACGATTATGGGGAAGCTTTGGCCAAACTGCTATACAGAGGTCCTACAGAATATTATAAGATCACTACCCCAATGGCTACAGTGGCCGAGGTATTTAAAAAAAAGCACTCAAACATGTTCACAAGGCGAGGCTGGTGTGGTCCTGTTGGGATGCCTTTGTGGGGTAACCAATCTCTTCCGCATTTTGGTGCAATACCTGACATAAATATCTGGGCCAGTCAAGGAATTCAAATTCTATATGATATTGTGGAGAATGGGGACATTAAGGGTTTTCAAAGGAAAGTTACAATCTACCTAACTACATGCTTTTTCGTTATTTTCAACTGAGGCACAGTTGGCCCAGGTTGGCTCATATATGCACGTGTTCTGGACCTGCCCACTTATCCAGGGATTCTGGGGGGAAGTCTTGCAACATATCTCCAATACCCTAAGGGGCACATTTACTAAGGGTCGAAGATCGAGTGTTAAAAGTGTCTAAAACGAGGATATTGGAACTGTTCTGATCATATTGTTACTTTTTATATGGAACCTTAATCTGCTCTTTTTCTTGTGATTTAGTTAATGCAGGGAGACCAAGAAACAAACTGGAGCCAATGGACACAATATTTGTTAAACAGGTTAAAGAAGGAGGCCCAGCGCATGAAGCAGGACTGTGTACAGGTACCTTGTATTTAATTATTCAATATTTCTGCTTCCATTAGCAAACTACTGTTTATATAACACATAAGAGTGTTATATAATAAACAAACATGTCACACGTTCAATAGAATTGGTTAAAGTTCACATAAAGCTGTGATGCCAGAGAAATGCCGTCTAACGGGTGCTGCTGGTTTTATGGCAGCTCTCACTCATATAGTATAATTCTTGGTTGGCCAAGATCAGATGTCTGCAGGGTTGTACTGCTATTTGGGGCCGAGTTCTAACAACAGGGAAGCAAGGAGAGTTTTGTGCTCAGCAGATCCAGTCACATAACAAGAACAGAGGCATACCGTGTATACTTGAGTATAAGCCGTCCCGAGTATAAGCCGAGGTACCTAATTTTACCTCCAAAAACTGGGAAAGCGTATTGACTTGAGTATAAGCCGAGGGTGAGAAATGCAGCAGCTTCTGGTAAGTTTCAATCAAAAAATGGAGGGTTTCTGCTCCTATTGGAGACTATTCTTGGATGCCGGCGACTATTCTTAGACGCCAGCGACTATACTTAGACGCCGGCAACCGTTTTTGCGCTTGACCCGAGTATAAGCCGAGGTAGAGTTTTTCAGCATATTTTGGAGGCTGAAAAACTCTGCTTATACTCGAGCACATACGGTAGATTCATTATGGCCTATGACAGTAGAGGTGTTCAAGCATTTTGTTAAACCTTCTGTCCTTAGTACAGTACTTGGTGAAAAAATGAAACCCAATGACAGATAAGTCAGGGGGAATACATTGGGGGCACATTTATCGAAGGTCGATTTTCGAATTCATGCAAGTTTTTTAAAAACTCCCCTAAACTCCCATAAATTCGACAAATTGTAATTTATTTTAAAAAAAATCGAATTCTTTAATCTTGGATGAATGGAAGCGACCTGAAAATTTGAATTGAATTTTAAAAATTTGATTCAAGTTTTTTCTCCGAAAATGAAAATGAATCATGCCGAGTGCCATCCCGCTGGCGATTTACATTCAAGACAGCGGGAGGCAGTTCTGGGAGATTAGTCGCCTCCCGAAGAAGAGATTTGTCGCTGGGCAGCTAATCTCCCTGAATCTGCCTGTGTGCCCTGACCCTAACAGAACAGTTCTTCACTGACGATTTCTATACAAAAATAGCAACACTAGATTGTACAAGTGACCAGTAGATGGTGGCATTACACAGCTTCAGCATTGTTAAGCAACATGTCAGCTCTCACACAGTTTCAGCACTGACTGAAGCCACAAAGGCTGCCCCTGCACTAGATTATAACACCTGATTCCCATATTTTGCGTGAGCGAGGGAATCCGTGCTGTTAATTCTTTGTTTTTATTGGCTGTGACCATACCATATCCACAGAGCACTATTGTTGTTTGCTGTCTTTGGGAAAGGTAACAGCATCCTTGCTACAGATAGGCCATTGTTTATGAGCACAATACATAACTTTAGCCCCCCTTCCAGTATTTTAATCTCCACTGTCATTTTTTTTTGCAGTAAGAATCCTAGCTTTGTTATCCTAATGTTCATCAACATATTTTCAACCCCCAATTATGCCTGTAATACATAAACTCTTTCGACATTCTGTATTCTTTATTTGTATTTGTAACATTTGGAAATTCCTACTGACTTTACTCCGGGCCGGATTTACATAACGGGCGCCCCTAGGCCTGCTGTCGTTAATCACCCCCCATCACTTTAATTAGTTCAAATTTTCATCATTGGGACCAGAGCAATGGGGATTGGTGCACAAGATATTTTTTAAAAAACTATTGTATCTTTTCTTTCTTTCTTTTCAAATTCTTTTTATTGAATTTTACAACAAAGCATTATGATCATTTTACATGTAAATAAACATTTCAAATGAATATCATACAGATTTTTTCCTAATCAATAAACAAATATTGTTAACTATCTTGACCTGTTTCTCACCTATACACATGCGTTTTAAAGTTCAGAAAGAGAAAAATAGTAAACACATTTTAGAAATTAAAAATTTACATGAATTGGGTGACAACCTAGTTTAATTCCTGAATTATCAATCAGCCTTCCCCATGGGTTTATGTATAAATTTCTTTTTATTGTCATCTAAAGATTCTATATAAATTGACCATCTCCTGTCCTTCAAGGAAAAATCCCCCAATTCTGAATCCAAGAACCTCCTGAATACATAAGCTATGTAAATATGAAAGTACATCTTTCAGAGTGGGGGGTTTTCTGTTGTCCAGAACAAAAATATAGATTTCCTAGTGGCTGCCATTAATAGTTGACAAAAATCAAGAACCTCAGCTGAACAGTTGACAAAAAGGACATTATTTGCCTTAACAGATGAAACTTTCATGTCTAAAAGTGCAAATTCTGGACCCAATTTAATATTTATATTAATTGGATCTTTAATGAAACGTTCGATTTTCTCCCATAGAATCTTTATCATTGGACATGACCAAATATAATGAAAAAAGTCAACGTTCTATTCTTTGCATTTCGCACTCTATTGTATCTCCTGCACATCCCCAGTGTTTCTGAACCAATGTGGGCGTGGTTGGGAAGCATGCCGCCCCCTAAAATCCTGCCGCTCTAGGCCCGGACCTTGGTGGCCTCTCCACAAATCCGGGCCTGACTTTACTTACTACTAGCTGGCCAGGTAATGAAATCTGGTGGGAGGCTTGCTTTCCAGGCAATCATTTGATACTTGGCAAGAAAAGCAATAGTAATGTTTTGCAAAGCAGTATTCAGTGAGTATTATGTCCCTTTAATTGCAATCTGTTTCTTTTCTCTGCTTAGGGGACCGGATTATAAAAGTGAACGGTGAAAGTGTCATTGGTAAAACATACTCCCAAGTTATTGCTCTTATCCAAAACAGGTGAGTATGTTTTGTCTGATATGTTATTTCTGGTAGGGATGCATCGAATCCAGGATTCGGTTCAGGATTCGGCCTTTTTTAGCAGGAATCTTTCTGCCCGGCCGAAACGAATCCGAATCCTAATTTGCATATGCAAATTAGGAACGTGATGGAAATCACACAACTTTTTGTCAGAAAACAAGGAAGTAAAACATTTTCACCATTCCCACCCCTAATTTGCATATGTGGATTCTGTTCAGTATTCAGCCGAATCTTTCCAGAAGTATTTGGGGTTAGGCCGAATCCAAAATAGTGGATTCATTGCATCTCTGATTTATGATTCTAATACAGGCCTATCCAGAGCCTTCTAGAGAGGACGTTTTGGTCTCCACCCACGTGATTTCCTAACCCGACGATAGGTCCCTGGCTGATTTTTGGCCAAATATCAATCAGGCAGAATGTTGGAAGGCCCCATACTATATTTATATATGGCCATTTTTAAAAATGTATTTATAACGGGGGTCTGGAAGTTCTGGCTTCTATTGAATATATTTTATTTGAAAGATGATATAATGAGTGCTGACCTATTGCTAAACAATAAAACCCTGGTGCAGAACTTTAAACCATACATTTTATTGATTATCTGTGCATTGTAGAGAGGAATCCTTATGCTAGATATCCCTAAAGCCTGTAACAAAACTTTTGCTGCTTGCTGCCCCTTGTTCTTTTTCCTCTTCTATTCCTCATCCATTCTGACATATCAATTGCTGCATGGTTGCTAGGGTTTGTGTCTATAGCAACCAGATCTTCATTTACATAGTGAAGAGCTACATTTAAAAAAGTTTTATTCTGCAATACAAACACAAATAAAAGTTGAAGGCCAGCTGCAAAGTTGTATGGCATATAGTTGTCTATTATTCTAAAAATGACAGCGCTTTAACACCAGTACCTATTTTACCTAAAATATTTTCTTCATACTTTCAAACACATTCATTCATATTGGATATTTTTCGAGAAACATTTTAAAAGAAAAAAAATCTCTTTTTACTTCAGCGATTCCACGTTAGAACTCAGCGTGATGCCAAAAGATGAAGATATCCTACAATTGGTGAGTTCTCTTTCAATTTATCTGTCAGCCTATTTAATTGTATTTAGTTGTACAAGAGGCTTATTTGTTTGGCTTAACTATCTGCTTCAGCGTTACAAAATTTGCTGGAAATGAAATGAAAGTGCAGGTCTTTGGCTAAAAGTGCCTGAAAAACATAGAACTTGTGGCACCAATATAAATGTTCCAGTGTGATAGTGCTGTAGGTTCTACATTGCCGGGTTGTCTTTTGATCTGAGATCAGAGGCACTTGGCATAGAAAAGGTTAAAGGCAGCAATAATTGAAGGAAAGGCATGGGATCCATTATCCAGAAAGCTCTGAATTACGGAATGGCCACCTCCTATAGACTCCATTAAAGAGGAACTCCTTTATAATAAAACAGTACCTTGTAATTGATCCAAACTAAGGCATACATAATTCCTTATTGCAAGAAAAACCAAAGTATTGGATTTATTTTATGTTTAAATGCGTTTCTGGTAGACTTAAAGTGATACTGACACTAAAAAACTACTTTTTAAAATATGTACATTAAAAGTTACCTCTAGGTCATGCTGAGAAGTGGTTATAGCAGAACATGGCTAAAAGGGTCTTGAAACGCATTTAAACATTAAATAAACCCTATAGGCTGGTTTGGCTTCCAATAAGGATTAATGATATCTTAGTTGGGATCAAGTACAAGCTACTGTTTTATTATTACTGAGAAAAAGGAGTTAATCTTTAAAAATTTGCATTATTTGGATAAAATGGAGTCTATGGGAGATGGCCATTCCGAAATTTGGAGCTTTCTGGATAACTGGTTTCTGGGCCTCTTCATTTCCACCTCACGCTTTTATGGCACCATGGATTGCTTACTGCAGCCTCAATCAAACTCATGTCATACAAGTAATCTTTTTCTGATGCTTCCCAGCATCCCTGACTTGGACTCACACCTGTGTAGTAGAGTAGAATCTGAATATTTGACTCCACTGTGCTTATGTGAGCCCAAGATAGGGATGACTAGGATAGGTAAAAAGTCGGCATAATGCTACTTAAAAAACAAAAACTGCCATGTTTTCAAGCAAATTTAAGGGCAGTGGGGGCATTTGACACTGTTTTTAGAAAAAAAAGTCTCCCAAATGACCAGCATTGACAAAGTTTGGTCACCTTTGAGTTCACTTTTATTATGATGGCGAGAGTGGTATTCTGAGTATGGAAAAGGGGGCCCGGACTGCTTCCTCTATAGCCAACAAGAACCCCCCCCCTTCTCCCTCTCTTACTTGCTGCATGGAAGCAGATTGCATCAGTACAGGGCGGATAGTGGGGGGGGGAGTCTGGGCAGAGTTTGTGAAGTGGGTGGAGACAGGAAGTGGGTGGGAGGATGGAGGTCGGGGGGCCCAGCACACTCTAGTTACGCCACTGAGTTCACCAGTTTGCAATTTTAGTAGTCTGGTTGCTAGGGTCCAAATTACCAAAAAAAATTTCCATCTAGCCCGATCGCCATGAGCCGACCGATAATCCAAGTCTACTGCCGATATCGGTCCGTTCTTTTCCCACCACACTCACCGAATATCGGACGAAAACTTGTTTCGTATGATATTATCTGTGCATCTACGGCCACCTTTAGACTTGACCATTCTATAACATACTGTAGTGTGACAATTTGCTTGGACAATACAGGGGGAAGTCACTTTTCCTGTTCTGATCATTTTATATATCTAGCTTTGTGTTTTAAATCAGAAAAGTAGAATAAGGAACAGTTTTGTTACTCAAGTTGCCGACTAGTGAAACCAAGTGCTTATCTCCCAGTAATTGGAACAAACGCTGATACACTGGAAAGTCTCTGGCACAGTAGTAAAATCCTCAATAATTCTTTATTATGTGTTGGATAACATTGCTGTCTGCTAAATGATTGTATGTTTTGAAACATTATCTTGAGTTCAGTAAAGGTTGTGCACGGTCTCATCTGTTATCAGTGAGTCACACACACAATCTTATAAAGGCCCTTATTCAGTAAGGAGGAATTCAGCTGATCACACCATCATTTTCGTTGCTGATAAACTATTGGGAATTGTGTTTTAGATGACAGTTTCAGTGGCTGGCAATAATGGATTACAGAGGCCGGCATTCCGCCACACAAATATTTTATACATAAACCACATTTCTAGTGATTATTTTTGATTCTGCACAAATTTTTGATTCTGCCTCTCCATAGTAGCCATACAAGGAGGCCAAGGATTATATGACCCACGCTGTCGATAACTGTTAATATTTTCTTATTGCATCGAATCCAGGATTGGGTCTTGTTGTTGAATGTCAAAGCCTGTAACCTTCGTCTAGTGCATTTTAAAACTCCCTGCGTATCTAAAGCAAGCAAAAGGAAGATTAAAGGGATTCTGTCATCATTTTTATGGTGTAGTTTTTATTTCTAAATGCTACTGTTTACACCGCAAATAATTCACGCTAAAATATAAAATTTCATTCCTGAATCAACAAGTTGTTATATTGATGTGTAGGTGCATTTCAGGTCATTTTGCCTGGTCATGTGCTTTCAGAAAGAGTCAGCACTTTATGATGGAACTGCTTTCTGGCAGGCTGTTGTTTCTCCTACTCAATGCAACTGAATGTGTCGCATTGGGACCTGGATTTTACTATTGAGTGCTGTTCTTAGATCTACCAGGGAGCGGTTAACTTGTGTTAGGGAGCTGTTATCTGGTTACCTTCCCATTTTTCTATTGTTAGGCTGCTGGGGGGAAGTGGGGGTGTTTATAAGAGCACAGGTAAAGCTGGCCACAGACGCAAAGGTCCGATCATATGAATCAACGTACGATCAGACTTTCCCATCTCCCTACCTGCCAATAACCATAAAGATCAAAGTCTTACCATTCAGAAGTAGATCCAATCATTAGCTCCCATGGCCTTATTTGACCCAATATATAAATGGGCAAACCACCAAACTGCCATCCTTTCAAAGCCCAGTGCATTAGCACTGGTAGGATTTTTAAAACCTGTGTCTATTGATACTTTTTGTGGCTGATCCCTAGTTCGATATCAAATGGGCATGCTGTTGGCTTGTTCCAGGGCATGAGCCATTAAGCTGCCTGTTGAGGCGACTATCAGCCTGCAAGGCCAGCATTGCAAATGGAGAAAATGCTGATAGGTGGTGCTCTGTACCTGTGTATATGCTTGACTGCCATTTTGCTTTATTTTTTTACCATTGCTGTTGGATGCCTACAACTACAGAACTTGAGTCCTCCAAATGCACTTCTATAATTAGAGTAAATGCGCAATAAAGAAAAATGTTACCATTCCTCATACAAAGTGTGTTTAGCAAATAAAGCGGCCATTGCATTCATTATTAATCCGGTTGTGGTTTGTGCTTTTAGCAACCTCTTTCCCTGGGTTTTTGCAGGCGGCTATAAAAATAGCTCTGTTTAAGATTCCCCCCTCTGATTGCTCAGTTCCAACACAAACTATTGCCATTTAAAATTGCCTGGTTTTGCGTTCCCAGTGTTTCTAGAGGCAGTGTAAGTGAGCAGTGGGTATGCCTCTAATAAACGACTTTCAACGGGATATAGGAAAAGTAACGTATTATATATTATGGCCGTGTAGCACTTTCTGGCCCTATCAGCCAGAGCACAATATCTTAATTATATGATGACGACATATGAAAATTTAATAGAGGCTTTGCTTTCTCTTGTATTAAAGCATAGCTGGTACTACATTTAATTCTGAGGGAATAAATCCCTGATGTGATATATTACAGGCAAGTAGGCCCAGAGTGTTCACTTATTAAAGGGGTTGTTCACCTTTGAGTTATCTTTTAGTATGATGTTGAGAGTGAAATTCTGAGACAATTTGCAATTGGTTTTCATTTATTATTATATGCGTTTTTTGAGGTTTTTTTAGCTTTTTATTCAGCAGCTCTCCAGTTTGCAATTTTAGCAGTCTGGTTGCTAGGGTCCAAATGATCCTAGCAACCATGCAATTATTTGACTCAGAGACTGGAATATGAATAGTAGAGTGTCTCAATTGAAAGGTGAGTAATAAAAAAGTAGCAATAGCAATCCATTTGTAGCTCACAGAGCATTTGTTTTTTAGATGGGGTCAGTGGCCTCGATTCGAAAGCTGGAAAGAGTCAGAAGAAGAAGGCAAATAATGAAGACCAATTAAAAAGTTGCCTAGAAGTAGCCATTCTACAACATACTGAAAGTTAACTTAAAGGTGTACCACAATCACTTTTGCATAATACGTTTTTTAAACTTCTCCTGTTCCGGCTTGAGGACTAATTTCCATAACCCTAATTTCTGGATTTAAGCCTTATTTCCAGGTTGATGACGTTGACCACTGGAAGCTCAATTGCTGGAATTTGGGAAATTGGTACAGGTTTGGAACCTGTTATCCAGAATACTCAGGACCTGGGACTTTCAGGATAACGGCTCTTTCCGTAATTTGGATCTTCATACCTTATGTCTACTAGAAAATCATTTAAACATGAAATAAACCCAATAGGCTGGTTCGGCTTCCAATGAGGCTTAATTTTATCTTAGTTTGGATCAAGTACAAGGGACTGTTTTATTATTATTATTATTATTATTATTATTATTATTATTATTATTATTATTATTGAGCAAAGTGAATAGTTAGTCCAAATTTTTAAAAGTGATTTCCTTTTTCTCTGTAATAATAAAACAGTCCCTTGTACTTGATCCAAACTAAGATATAATTAATCCTTATTGGAAGCAAAAGCATGTTTACATGACTCTCTAGTAGACATAGGGCATGAATATCCAAATTACAGAAAAATTAGTTATCCAGAAAACCCCAGGTCCCGAGCGTTCTGGATAACCGATCCCACACCTGTACAAGGTACTTTTTTATTATTACAGAGAAAAAGGAAATCATTTTTAAAAATGTGGATTATTTGGTTAAAATGGAGTCTATGGGAGGTGGCAATTTCTGTAATTTGAAACTTTCTGGATAACGCGTTTCCAGATAACGGATCCCATACCTGGATTTTTAACCAACAGCAGGTCAAATTGGTACTGCAAGCTACACTGCAATTGTTGATCCACACTAAGTTTTCCAGCTGCACTCGGCCACATAAGCTCTACAACATAAGTGATTTCTTTAGGGGATTCTGTCATGATTTTGGTGTCATGGTGTGTAGGTGCCATCTCAGGTCATTTTGCCTGGTCATGTGCTTTCAGAAAGAGCCAGCACTTTAGGATGGAACTGCTTTCTGGCAGGCTGTTGTTTCTCCTACTCAATGTAACTGAATGTGTCGCAGTGAGACCTGGATTTTACTATTGAGTGCTGTTCTCAGATCTACCAGACAGTTGTAATCTGTTGTTATATGCTGGGGAGGAAAGGGAGGGGGTGATATCACTCCAACTTGCAGTGCAGCAGTAAAGAGTGACTGAAGTTTATCAGAGCACATGTCACATGACCGGGGGCAGCTGGGAAACTGACAATATGTCAGATTTCAAAATTAAATATAAAAAAAATCTGTTCTTTTGAGAAACGGATTCTGCTGAAGCAGCACTATTAACTGATGCGTATTCCCATGACAGTATCCCTTTAACAACTGATCCTTTCCCCTATCTAGATATTTTGCTTCCTTTTCAAGCATACACACACACACCGATAATGAGTTCTTCGTTTACTGCCTAATAGCCTTCCTCCTGACACTTACCTGCAACCTGGGCTGGGACCTGTCTTTTGTTGCCTCTGACCCACCTTCTTTTACATAGTAGCTTATGTCAGAGCAGCAAGGCAAATGTAGACGTCGGAACAGGAAAGTTACTAATGTGTATTATTACCTTATTACTTGGCCACTACGCAACTGATTGTCAAACCCTTGGCTCTTTAGCTGTGACAGAGAACCACGAGTTGAAGATCAATTCATGAAGCCGTTACCCAAGAAGCACCGGCATTATGTACTTGATCTTTTTTAGGGCCCTTGTTATGGGAGTTTATAATCAGATGGGGAAAGAAGCAGACGTCTTGTAATGGATAGGTCTCCGGGGAGGATAAGTGAGGAGGATTGAGGCGGGTAGAGAATTCCACGGACAGGGTGTAGCCTGGAGTCGGTAGCTAGTAAAGTGCCGATTTCGGGAAAGATATTCTCATGTGATAGAGAAGCAAAGCTTCATGCACAATGGCCCCATTCTCTGTCACATCTTTAAAGGCTAATGTTTGTGTGAATCGGCATCTAAGTGAAATAACCCATTTGTCCTGGTATTCATAAGTTTACATAGCGAGGTTTGTGGGAACTCTCAAAATGCTGCAAAAACAAGCTTTCTAATGGTTCCTCCTCTAGTTCAGGCTCAGAGGTGATCTGATATGACTGAAGTGTGCACATACTTTTTAATATGTGCATTCTAATTAAAGGGATACTGTCATGGGAAAAAAAATTTTTTCAAAAGGAATCAGTTAATAGTGCTGCTCCAGCAGAATTCTGCACTGAAATCCATTTCTCAAAAGAGCAAACAGATTTTTTTATATTCAATTTTGAAATCTGACATGGGGCTAGACATATTGTCAATTTCCCAGCTGCCCCAAGTCATGTGACTTGTGCTCTGATAAACTTCAATCACTCTTTACTGCTGTACTGCAAGTTGGAGTGATATCACCCCCCTCCCTTTTCGCCCCAGCAGCCAAACTAAGGAACAATGGGAAGGTAACCAGATAACGGCTCCCTAACACAAGATAACAGCTGCCTGGTAGATCTAAGAACAACACTCAATAGTAAAAACCCATGTCCCACTGAGACACATTCAGTTACATTGAGAAGGAAAAACAGCAGCCTGCCAGAAAGCATTTCCCTCCTAAAGTGCAGGCACAAGTCACATGACCAGGGGCAGCTAGGAAATTGACAAAATGTCTAGCTCCATGTCAGATTTCAAAATTGAATATAAAAAAATCTGTTTGCTCTTTTGAGAAATTGATTTCAGTGCAGAATTCTGCTGGAGTAGCACTATTAACTGATGCGTTGTGAAAAAAACATGTTTTCCCGATGACAGGATCGTATTCTATTGCAAATTCTGAAGTCTTTAGGGGAAGTATTTTTCTGAAGTAGCATGCTAGGTAGTACTTGAAATTGTGTTGTGCAAGTGAACTTGGGAGTCTAGTAAGGGCAATGTAGCCTTGCATTCAGTCCAATTCCTGGTTGCTAGGTTTACTGGCCTAAGAAATCCAAAGGCAATTTCACTTCTTAGATAGATGTATGCAAGCTAAGGCCTAAACTACATATCCCAACACCTCTTGGGTTGCTGGATGGATGCTGCTAAATTGTATTTAAACACTTAAAGGGATTCTGTCATGGGAAAACATGTTTTTTTTCCAAAACACATCAGTTAATAGTGCTACTCCAGCAGACTTCTGCACTGAAATCCACTTCTCAAAAGAGCAAACAGATTTATTTTATATTCAATTTTGAAATCTGACATGAGGCTAGACATATTGTCAGTTTCCAAGCTGCCCCCAGTCACGTGACTTGTGCCTGCACTTTAGGATAGAACTACTTTCTGGCAGGCTGTTATCTCTCCTACTTAATGTAACTGAATCAGTCTCAGTGGGACTTAGCTTTTAGGGTCAGTGCACATGAGCAAATTCGGGGAGATTTAGTCGCCTGTCGATTAATCGCCTCTTCTTCTGGGCGACAATCACCCCGAACTGCCTTTGCGTATCTTCCCGTCCGCTATAATGAAAAGTCGCCTGTGCTGAAGCACACACGGCGCTTCGTTTTCCGAAGTTTCCTCGTGAGGCAACTTTAGAAAAATAAGTGCCGCGTATGCTTTAGCGAACGCGACTTTTCATTATAGCAGACGGGAAGACACGCAAAGGCAGTTCGGGGACATTGTCGCCAGGCGACTAAATCTCCCCGAATCTGCTCAAGTGGACTGACCCTTACTAGTGAGTGCTGTTCTTAGATCTACCAGGGAGCTGTTATCTTGTGTTAGGGAGCTGCTATCTGGTTACCTTTACAATTGTTCGGTTGTTAGGCTGATGGGAGGGGAGGGGGGTGATCTCACTCCAACTTGCAGTAAAGAGTGACTGAAGTTTATCAGAGCACAAGTCACATGACTTGGGCAGCTGGGAAACTGACAATATGTCTAGCCCCATGTCAGATTTCAAAATTGAATATAAAAAAATCTGTTTGCTCTTTTGAGAAATGGATTTCAGTGCAGAATTCTGCTGGAGCAGCACTATTAACTGATTCATTTTGAAAAAAAAAAACGTGTTTTCCCATGACAGTATCCCTTTAATGGTGGACTTAAGGCTACCAGTGCCTGCTCTGCTTATCTGACACATGTTTTGCTGATATCTGCTGCATAGGAATATTTAATATCTGCCAGTAAATTAAGGCTAGAACCGATCTGCTAGCTGAGGATGTGTAATGCTATGATATATTAACAGCCGGGAGACTTTGACAGCTGTAGGTGAATATGCGACCTGTCACAAAAGAGAGAGTAAATGATTACTCCGTTTAGGTTTGATCCCTATAATAATGTCTCCTTAGGCACCAGTGTGCTTTGAATACCACATGGAAGCTTCTATTCCCATATCTATATAACCGACAACTGTGCACTGGGGAAAAAATAAAAACCAATTATCCAGCTATAATTTAAAGGGAAAGTAAATCTAAAAATAAAATGCTTCCATATGAAAGAAACTGTAATTCTAACTAACTGTCCAAGAGAGATTCATTACAAATTTTTAGTGGCGGTAAAGTTATTTGTAAACATAATTTCTATTTAAACTGCATCTGTAGGTTACCGTTCTCTGGTGTGCTCTAACTTTTGAAACAATATAAAAGAAGCCAGTGAAGAAGTATGCAGTGCTATCTTCTATTATATATATATATATATATATATATATATATATATATATATATATATATATATATATATATATATATATATATATATATATATATATATATATATATATATATATATATATAAATAAATAACTCCGAAAATATTTAAACATTCGTAATTAGTGTATGTTGGGAAGTTGCTTAGAATTACATTTGGCAATTTTATTTTTGCATTTTCTGTATTATGTAGTATGGAGCATTGATGCAATGTTCTAGATATAAAAAAAGGGGAGAAGGGAAGAAGTGGATATCCAGTATTGATTTTAGTAGATAGCAAGGTTCCAGAGCCGGGCCAGCCCGGCCAGGCGCCGTAGGAAATCTGGCCGGCCACTGCGCGCTCGAGCGGTCATGTGCGAAACTGCTCTTGAGCCTGCATGTGCAGAAACACATTTGAGCACAAAATACCAGCGGCAGTCAGGGAGAGACTGGACTGGACATGGGTTAGGCGACAAAGCAGGTACGTGCCTGGCGCCCCCCAGCTTTGTGCCTTAGGCATAGGGGGTCCAGGTGCTCAAGCCCCAAACCTTCAGCTTGGGGAGGCAGTTTTGCATATTTATGTTCAGTTTTAAGCTGGCACAAACAGGACTGCATTCCAATATTTAAAAAGTAGTTAATTTAACAAAAAAGAACCTTCTCAAAATGTAGCCTTACCCTATGACTCAAGGCACAAAACGCGTAAGGCCACCTTTTGAGATGGTTCTTTTTTGTTAAATAAACGCCTTTTTATTTGCATCAAATATTGGAGTGAAGTTCAGTTTGTGCCAGCCTACAACTGAACATAAACAAACAATGTTCTAGAGTCAGCTTGCTTCATATGCCTTTGCCAGTTTGCTTTTATTTTGTTTGAGGACCTCTGTGAATGCTCAGCTGAGGGTGCTGGGAAATGTAGACACTTGCAACTTTTGCTGTGGTTGTGACATTATAGTGGAGAAATTCTGAAGCAACATGACATTTACGGAGAGCTAAATTGCCTTTAAAGGAGAAGGAAAGGTTAAAACTAGTAAGCTTTATCGGAAAGGTCTATTTAAATACACCAGTAATCCCTCAAAGTAATGCTGCTCTGAGTCCTCTGTCAAAAGAAACACCACATTTATTTCCTTCTATTGTGTACTCATGGGCTTCTGTATCAGACTTCCTGTTTTCATCTTAAACCTCCAGGGCTAGGGCTTGAGCATGCTCAGTTTGCTCCCCCCCCTCCCTGCTGTAATCTGAGCCCAGAGCTATGAGTGAGCAGGGAGAGACTCAGGCAGGAAGTGATGTCACACCAAGCTAATCTGGCAACTGCTATCCTAAACAAACCGAGAGCTTCTAGAGCTGTTTACTCAGGTATGCTAAAGCATTCTGCAGAATACAGTAGATATATGCCAGAGTGTATTCTATTGCAAATTCTGAAGTCTTACAGCTTGCACTATTGTGGCAATAAACTGCCTTGGTAGATTTCCTTCTCCTTTAATAATGATTCTCCCCCTCTCTGCTCACTAAGGGCTATTCCACACGGGGAGATAGCGACGCGTTTGCGGTCGCGGCGACAAAGCGCCGCGACAGTCGCCGCGACCGGCGCAGGCGACAGTTTTGTATGGGCGCCTATGTAAAAACGCCTGTGCTAACCACACGAGGCGATGCGCTTTTCAACAGTCGCCTGAAAATGCCTCGCCAGGCTTTTTCAGGCGACTGTTGAAAAGCGCATCGCCTCGTGTGGTTAGCACAGGCGTTTTTACATAGGCGCCCATACAAAACTGTCGCCTGCGCCGGTCGCGGCGACTGTCGCGGCGCTTTGTCGCCGCGACCGCAAACGCGTCGCTATCTCCCCGTGTGGACTAGCCCTAAGCCTTGCACACTTGCACAATCAGTGGAAAGCCGCATTCTATTTAGCTGGGAAAAACCCCAACCAGTTCTCAGAGATATGCTTTCCTAACCCCTTGCAATGAAAAAAAAAAAAATAAATAAAATAAAATAATAAACATAGAAATACCCCACAGCAGCATCTAATTCTAATTTTAGTAGGAGTGTGGCAAAGGCAGCTTGCAGTCAGCTGAGAGCCCAGCTCCTAGGCACCATCGTATGGAAAGCCTCACCATTTCACATGAATAATAGGGCATTGGTCTCGTCATCTATAAGCTGTGCTGCTGAGAGCTCGAGGGAGTGAGCGTAATTACTGTAGTGGAAGGAAGGAGACCTGGGCTACCTACATGTTGCTGGGAAGGAGGCAGCTGCTGGATTTCTCTCTCCTACAACCGAGAGCGAGGAAACTGCCAGGAGGAAACTGCCATTCCTAATCTCCTCCACCTCCCTGCGCTGCTATTGGTACCTTCCAGAGAAATCCTGTATTTTTAGCTGTGCTCTACCCGGCATCAATATGACAACATAATTCAGTCTTTACACCCGTAAGCATCTTTTTACCATCCTTTATTTCCCGCCAGCTGCAGTTCCCAAAGGATGTCACAGCACTGGTAAGACCTTCACTGTAGCCATTTCTTTCATATGTTAATGGAATGTTGTGTTTTTTAAATTTTTTCTTAACGTCTGCAACTCCAGCTTGTTTAACCCTTTGAATGGTTGGGGGGGGGGGTCCAGCTAACACCAGAACTGATTGCATGTGCTGCTTTTAAAATGGTTATTTTTATTTATTTTTTTTGCAAGTATTGTGATAAATAACTCGACAGTGTATTTACTGCAACTGGAATGGAAAAAACCTCGCCCTCCCCATCAGTAGTTTGTGCTGTTCTGTCAATGGCTGAACATAGAGGCTTTATGAAGCATGTTACGGTTACACCAGGAAATGTAATATGATCCCATACCTGAACCTTATAAAAGAGACTGCATGATAATAATTTTTTTTTTTTTTTTACTACTACTGGAAGCTCCAAAGTCGGCTCTTGCTTCACGGCACAGACCTTTAAATATTCCTCCTTTGAACTGGGATATTGCTATGTGACATGATTTCCACTACCCTTGCCTTGTTTGCTTCATATCTGTAGTCCTTCTGTGTGTGTACGGTGCTTGTTCCACAATGATCACCCAAATGTCTTTGGACAGACAAGCCAAATGGGCGAACCGTGCCAAATTTAGTTTAACCCTTTTTCTTAGAAGCAAAGCAGTAAAGAATAAGGTAAGCTGAAACCCAACCTATACCATTGCCTAGCAAGCATCACATTTATTTATGTTACATGTATGGTCTCGTATACAGTGAAACCTCAATTTTACATCCTCTGATTTTAAGTTTCCCCTCATTTTACGTTGTTGTTTTGTGGTCCCACCAATACATTTTACTGGATTTTACACCATATTTTCCTGATCCCCCTGAAAAAACGTAAAATGGGGGTTCTACTGTATTTTATTACTGTAAATAAAATATGATCTTATATGTTCTTTAATTTGTGTAAAGAATTTTTCTCTTATTTTAATACTGTATGTTATGCATGGCAGACTGGAACATCCACAGATCAATGTGTTTATGTGATCAAAGTGTAAGAGAGAAATGTATGTGTTTGTGGACTGTTGACATTCTACAACTGGAATGTCTATTTTCCAGCTGTTGTATTGCACCGCTCGTCGTCCTCCTACAGCCTTCAGTTATCAGGCAATGCTCAGAGGTGTAGCTCAGCAGCAGCTGGAGGGCCACAAAATGCATATTGCTCGTCTAATAGGCTAAAAATGCCATATTTTATATACTTATTTGCTCCAGCATAAAATTTCAGCTTCTCAATAGCAGCAATGATCCAGGACTTCAAACTTGTCACAGGGGGTCACCATCTTGGAAAGTGTCTGTGACACTCACATGCTCAGTGGGCTCTGAGCAGCTGTTGAGAAGCTAAGCTTAGGGCTCGTCACTAATTATCCAGCAGAAAATGAGCTTCCCCTGTAATATAAGCTGATGCTACAGGACTGATTATTAAATTCTGATGCTAATTATGCTGGTTTCTCTGCTGCCATGTAGTAATTATCTGTATCAATTACTAATCAGCCTTGACATTTCTATTCTATGTGTACTGTATATTGTGAGTCGGCCCCTAAGCTCAGTAAGTGAAAGCAGCACAGAGCATGTGCAGTGAATCAGCAGAAAAGAAGATGGGGAGCTACTGGGGCATCTTTGGAAACGCAGATCTTCCCTGCTAAAAGTCTGTGGTTGCCTTAGGCTTGTACAGAAGCCCAAAACATAATGTACAACATTTCTATCCTACTTCTTTAGTTAAGATTTAGTTCTCCTTTAAAATATGTTTTCTGTGTAATTTAAAAATGGGTTTCAGTATTTTCAATCAAGATTTTTTTTTTCCTCTTAGGCATATTCACAAGATGCTTACCTGAAAGGGAATGATTCCTACAGCGGCAATGCACATCACATACCTGAACCTCCACCCCTATGCTATCCTCGAATTAAACCTGCAGCTTCAGTGATGGCGCAACCAGTTGAAGTTCCACCTTCAGGCACATCATTGGCTAAGCAACAATCAAGCCGTCCGATGAAGACCGCAACAACGCAGCCTGACCGAAGCTACAGGGTTGAAATACAAGTGCCTCCTTCACCTACAGATCTTGTCAAATCAAATACAGCTGTATGTGTCTGCAATGAGGCTGTTAGGACTGTTCTAGTGCCTTCTGAGAAGGTTGTAGATCTTTCATCAAATAGAACTAACCGGGCTGGCCCATTACACAGAACTGAAGAAGTAAGGTATGGGTTAGCGGATCCATCTATATTAAAAAGGACTACATCTCCTACATCTTCCATCCCCCACGTGCAGATGGTTCCCACCGCTCGGCAGTTTGATAATGCTGTAATAGGCAAACCTCCAAGCTATGGAGGACACGCTGAAAATATGTTTAGCACTAGGCCCACTGCTCAGGCAGAAGGATCTCCATCTCCTACAAATCATTACTCTTCACCTGGTCCCCACCAGCAAATAGACTGGCGAAACTATAAAACTTACAAAGAATATATTGATAATAGACGTATGCAAATGTATGGCTGCCGAACAATCCAGGAAAGACTAGACAGCCTTAAAGCAGCATCTCAAACCACAACAGATTACAATCAAATGTTGCCAAATCACTTTTCTGGCCAGTCGCGGAGACGGAGTACGTCTCACGACAGGGTCCAGCAGTCTGTCCAAATGCGGCAGCGGAGCGTTTCACAAGAAAGACTCGAGGATCCAGTTTTAATGAAAGAATGGCCTAGAAGCGCTTCTCAAGACACGTTATCATCTGCTGTGGCCTCCCGCAACCACAGATCAGAGTCGTGGGATTATCACGCCAGAAAAGGGGATTTTGACCAATTCATTGTAGAAACACAATCTAATGGAGAACGAAAGCACAATTACAAATGGTCTGGCTTCACAGAACAAGATGACCGGAGAGGCATTACTGAAAGACCTAGACAGCATTCATTTCATATGTCTCTCCGGTCACCAAACTTTACTATGGCCCCCGTTCCTTACACCTCCTTTGCACATCCGTTGCAAAAGGTTCATCCTGACGTGAAAACCATACAACCTACAAGGCAAAACTCTTATCGATCTCCACATCCGAGACCAGCTGTAAGCGATAGGTCGGGTTTTGCTGTTTCTAAAAGCAACTCTGTAAAAATACCTACTCCCTGTGCCTCTAAATCGTATTCTCCCAGTGTCCGCTCAGACGATGGTATTGTCAGAGACCAAAAACCAGTCAACTACATGCATGTAAGTGGCCCTCAAAACTTTCAGAGAAAAACTCAAACCGAAAGTGCTTCGGGCTTCCAGTTGGACTCTGTCAAAACGTCTACGTCTGCCTCATCTTCACCTCCGGCTAACACTAAGCCTGCGAAGCAGGTGAAACATAGCACAGCTACCTCTCAAAACGTAGATGTTAAAAAAACTCCGAGTCCAGAGGAAAATGCCGGTGATTCTGATGCAGTATTGACTCCTGTAGACCAGGTGGTTTTGAGGGAAAAACCCTCGCCAGGTCAACAGACTTCACCGCCTATAAGGCAACAGTCCTATATTTTTGCCGTCAATGAGCAGGAAGGTGTGTCCGACACAACCTGCTGGTTACCCAATGATGCCCGACGGGAAGTACATATAAAAAGAATTGAACAGAGAAAGGCATCGGGCTCCAATTCACCGGGGAATTCTCTGGCATCCATCCCTTTTATAGGTAGGTCCAGTCTGCAGTTTTTGATCTTGTCTAATACAGGTATACCAAGCCCAATTACATACAGGTATGGGATCGCTTATCCAGATACCCATTATCCAGAAAGCTCCAATTACAGGTAGGCCGTCTCCCATAGACTCCATTTTATCCAATAATCCAAAATTTTAAAAAAGATTTTCTTTTTCTCTGTAATAATAAAACAGCTTGTACTTGATCCAAACTAAGATATAATTAATCCTTATTGGAAGCAAAACCAGCCTATTGGGTTTATTTAATGATTACATGATTTTCTAGTAGGCTTCAGGTATGAAGATCCAAATTATGGGAAGATCCGTTATCCGGAATACCCCAGGTCCCAAGCATTCTGGATAACCGGTCCTATACCTGTATTTTGTACTGGGTAGGATGTCATGTCTAATGAGCTTACTTTATTCAGTATTTCATATTTTCTTATTTTTCTTAATTTTAAATGTGTGGTGTATTTTTTTAATTTTTTAAGCAATGCACCAAATCCAGGATTCGGTTAGGGATTTGTGCAGGATTCTGTCTTTTTCAGCAGGATTTGGATTCTAGCCAAACCAAATCCTAATTTGCATATGTAAATTAGGGGCTGGGCCCTAGGCCCAGTGCAGTAATTTCAGTACCTGTAACATGGGGTGCTTTAATACAAGGGGGGAACCTTTTAAAAAGGCAAGGATTGCTTTAACAATCATATATAGTGCACTACAAATACACACAGCTGGAAAAAGGATGTTTTCTTTAAATGCATAATTTATTTGTGTAATCTGTGCGATTTCCATTAAAAGAATTGAGAATGGTTTGGCTAAGCATATCAAAGGAGGTGGGGGGCTTAGTCTAAATGCCATGGAGTTGTAAATTATGCCATAAAAAAAAAAATCAGTAATATTTCTTGCATTAAGCCGGTCAGCTGTATAAACCATACTTCTAGTGCTTGTGTTTTTGTTTCTCTAGAAATGTCACTGATAAATTGACCCTGCTCTTTAACCCATTGATGACTGCTGAGTATATATTTTGTGTTCTTTTTTTTTTTTTAGAAAAGTGTCATTTTACGCTGTACTTTGCTTCATATGTGCCCTGTTATTGTATAGGGTATATCTGTTGCTTAAATTTACTTTCTCCTCTTCATACTTAGGACTAGTGGTAGCAGCCATAATTCTTCCTATTGCAGACACATTCTCGTTGGAGCTTAGTGAAAGAGTTTAGTAGGGAAGCTTTTATTACTACCACTACTATTATTTCCCATGAAAATGTGGGAATGGACAAACTGGTCTGTTAATTGTATTGCTACATTAGTGTTCCCTCCATGCACTTCTGGGTCGGCTTATGACCCTATTCCGTCAAAGACTGGCATATTTGATTGGTCCAGTATTTCATTTTGGTGCTTGTTATTTCAATCATGTTGCCATTTTACCTTTGAGCCACAATCAAATCTAAAGAAAAATAGCAGAGCAATACACACATGAAAGAAGTCCCTAGGGGTGCTAAATAAAGGCTCTGTTCAGCTATTTGGTAGCCCCTATGTGCATTGCCAGTTAATGGATTGTCTGAAAATAGGCCTATGTGGCTTCATAAGGACAACCAGTGGGTTCCCATAGTTGTTTTATCCCAACTGCTAGCATCCTAAAATAGCTTTTCAAGAAGGGCTGCAAGGGTGCAGATTGGTGAAGCTTGCCCTAGATCAGTTTAAAGGGATTCTGTCATGATTTTTATGATGTCGTTTTTATTTCTAAATTACACTGTTTACACTGCAAATAATTCACTCTACAGTATACAATTTTATTCCTGAACCAACAAGTTTATTTTTAGTTGTAACATTGGTGTGTAAGTGCATCTCAGGTCATTTTGCCTGGTCATGTGATTTCAGAAAGAGCCAGCACTTTAGGATGGAACTGCTTCTGACAGGCTGTTGTTTTTCCTACTCAATGTAACTGAATGTGTTGCAGTGGGACCTGGATTTTACTACTGAGTGCTGTTCTTGGATCTACCAGGCAGCTGTTATATTGTGTTAGGGAGCTGCTATCTGGTTACCTTCCCATTGTTCTGTTGTTAGGCTGCTTGGGGGGGGGGGAAGAGGGTTAATATCACTCCATCTTGCAGTACAGCAGTAAAGAGTGACTGAAATTTATCAGAGCACAAGTCACATGACTGGGAGCAGCTGGGAAACTGTCAATATGTCCTAGCCCTATGTCAGATTTCAAAATTAAATATATATATAAAAAAAAAAAATCTGTTTGCTCTTTTGAGAAGTGGATTCAGTGCAGAATTCTGCTGGAGCAGCACTATTAACTAATAAAGCATTTTGAAAAAAACGTTGTTTCCCCTATCACCGTATCCCATTAAGGACAGGGTATTGTGCAGTTCTTGTCTGGCCTATATGGACTAGAACAGTGATCCACAACCATTGGATCATGGGCAATACGTTGCTCACTGGCCCCTTGGATGTTGCTTCCATTGGTCTCAAAACAGGTTTTTGTTTTTGAAATCCAGGCATGGAGGCAAGTTTTGGTTGTATAACAACCAGGTGTACTACCAAACAGAGTCTCCTATAGTCTGCCAGTTCACATAGGGACTAATAAATAGCCAATCACAGCCCTTATTTGTCACCCCTTTTTTCATGATTGTGTTGCTCGCTAAATCTTTTTACATTTAAATGTGGTTCACATGTAAACAAGAGTGTAACCTCTGTATTAGAAGAACCTAATATACTGCAATGAGATAAAGTATGCCTCAAAATTACATATTGGAATGTAAGGTCCTGATCTTTTGAATTTTATGAAAAGATTTTACCTGGAGTTAGTTTCTGACCTTTTCCGATGTGTTTCCGGTTTCGGGTACAGGCTTTATGGGATTTTCAGTTGCCATCGCAATGATGCTTCAGAGTTGGAAACAGTAATGCTTGGAAGTACTGACAATGGGAAGCACACGAGTCATTGATGAAATAAGGTTCTAGATATGCAATTAACATTTATTTAGTTTGAGGTTTGGAATCCTATAAAATGAGAATATTCTAGATGTGCATATTAATTTAGTTCAAGGGATTTAGAAACCTAAAGGGTATGAGAACGTTCTAGATGTGCAAATAACAGCTGCACAGTCCATTATTTTGGGCAGAGAGGTGGGTAGCTTGCCTCGTACCTGCTCTCCAGATTAGCAATGTAAAAATCATCCTTGAGATGCCGTCTACTGAAGGATTATTTTATTTGATCTGTGTGTTTCATTGATTCCTGTAACCTGGCTGAAATGCTGCCAGCTGGGAATTCTCCGATCGTCACAAAAAGCTTGTCATTTAATTTCACTTGACTTTTTATTTTTTTATTTTTTGTACTGTGTGTATATTTCAAGGAACCCTCATGCCAGCCACAGGCTGAAATTTTCCTATACTTGTTATTTTTAAACTTTCTGTATAAAGAGGCACAACACCATAGTTGTTCATTTCCAGATCTTTATCTACAGTTGAGGTGGCCATAGATGTAACAATTATGATCTTTCCTGGAAAGATGGTTTGTTTCAATACATACGTGTAGAGCTGAATCGTCAGATATCATGGAGAAACAATAGAATTCTACCTGTATCTGATGATTCAGCACTAACAATGGCCGATGTTTCAAAGGCACCCAATCAAAATTTTCCGCTATCCATCGCATGTTCCAGTCTTGTTTACAAAAACTTATTGCATTGTTTTATAATGGCAAAAGCTATATAAATAGGGTTGCCACCTGTTTGGTTTTGACTCGAACAGTTTGGTTTTTCTAAGGCCTGTTCGGGTAAACCAATTGAATACCAAGCTACTCACCTTGACAAGGCTTAGTTATTATCAAGTGCAGTTCATTTCTTGTCATTGTAGAAACAGAAATAAGCAAATCAATCAAAAAAATAAGAAATAGTTTTTATAAATGAGCATTGCTGTATTTCATAGCTTCTGGAAAACTGATTTCTGTGTAATAGATCCCATACCTGTACTTAAAGGGGACCCGTCACCCAAAAAAATTATTCCGAATCCTATTTTATCAAGTTGGTCAAGCAAAATTAGCTTTAATTACACTGTATAAATTATTTGAATCTTGTTTCTATCAGTCTGGGAACTTATAACTGTAGCAAGGAGTCAGGAGCCATTTTGTGGACACTGTTATTAAGACAAGCCTTCCATCATCTCAAAATCTTGTTTGTGCACCAGAATAGGGGACCTGATGTCCATCCCCATGCCCTGGCTACGCAATTAAATGGTTCAGAAAACTTGGGGAATGTGGAGAGAGCAGTGACATCTAGGAAGTGCTGAATGGAAAGTGAAAGTAATTGCCTGCCCCGCCTCTATTCCTAAGGCATAGAGGAGGGTCAGGCAATATTTGATTGACAGCTGAAAATTTTCAATGAGTTTACGACAGCTATGAATGCTTTAAGCAAAAAAAGAAATTGTATTTCATGTTTAATTTGAAAAGGACTTTTATTATACAGCTTTTTACATCTGGGTGACCGGTCCACTTTAAAGGATTGGTCGTACTCATTGGGCAGAATAGATAGAGGTACACTTTTCAGCCATGTGGGTTTCAATTGGACATCTCGGTTTGCAAAAGGCTGTCTGTTCAAAACTTTGTCCCATTTAAAACATTGTGAAAACAGAAGAAAAGACAGAAATCCAGCCAGTTGCATAAAAGTGATGCAATAACCCTGACAACATCATCATGCCCAACCAAAACATCACTGCTCCACCCCCAATGGTATCTGCCCCACACCCTTTGTTCGGCTTTAGTCACCATCAAATGTGGCAACCGTATATATATATATATATATATATATATATAAAGCAATATATTGTCGTTCTCACTGACCCTAAACATTTTATTTAATTATTATATTGCCAATGTTTGTTTGGCTGCCAGATATGTTATCAAAACGTAAGCTCCCTATAGACGCGACGATTCTTCTTGCCGAACGACCGATTTAAGGGAAGCCCGACCAATCCTTCGAAATTATTGTGCGGTTAGTGGGATTCGAACGATCGTACATCTTACGATTTTTCGGCCGACATCTGTCAGGAAATTGATCGGCCAGGTCAAAAAATCTGTGTCGGTCCCAGTGCAATCTATCTATGTTTGCAGGGCCAAGCAGGCAGCTCCCCTTTGTTTTCCTGGCAAATTGGTCTTTTTAGTTGATGGTAAATTCGTACGATCGTACGATCGTTCTGAGAAGATCGTGGTCTCACGATAAGGATCTGATCTTATAAAAATCTCAACATCTATGGCCAGCTTAAGTCCTTGGTCGGTTTCAGTGATGAGCTGTTTAGTCCCTTAGGGCTGTGGCTAATCTGCATTTAGAACTGCAAGTATCCCCCGTACATATAGCAGTGATCATCTTTAATGGCACCTCCTATTACTGAGCGTAACATAATCTGCTGGCCAAATTACATAATTATAAAGTGTTTTTAAACAGGAAACTGGGTTTGGCGCTGTTTAAACAGAAGTGTTTCTTATATGTTTGACAAGCAATCCAATCCACATCTGACGATTGCTGGAAAGATCAAAGTCCCTCTCTGTGCAATATTGGTACTTCTCTAATGAGAGATAAAGGTTCATTCACACGTCTACTTACAGATTGCTGCACCTTCTAACAACAGATAACACTTCCTATAGAAAACAGCTAAATATTAAATTCCTTTTCTATGCTTCTTCTGGCCTTTGATTTACCCTTTCAAATGGAAGCTGGTCCTCCTTCTCAGTCTTAAGGCCCCCATACACCGGCCGATAAAAGCTGCTGACAGACCAAGTGTTTAAGCTGGCCATAGATGTAAAGATTTTTTAAAAGACCACGATTTTCTCGGAACGATCGTACAAATTGACTATCAACTAAAAAGACCAATTTGCCAGGAAAACAAAGGGGAGCTGCCTGCTTGGCCCTGCAAACATAGATAGATTGCACTGGGACTGACAAAGATTTTTTGACCTGGCCGATCAATTTCCTGACAGATGTCGGCCGAAAAAATCGTAAGATGTACGATCGTTCGAATCCCACTAACCGCACGATAATTTCGAAGTATTGGCCGGACTTCGCTTAAGTCGGTTGTTCGGCAAGAAGAATCGTCACGTCTATGGGGAGCTTTATTGGCCCGTGTGTGGGGCCATCCGATGGGCTTCCCCGATCAATATCTGGCCAAAAGTCAGATATCAGCCATATCGCCATTGAGCAGGTAAAAAAATCCCGTTGGATCGCGGCCACATTTATGTGTGTATGCAGTCCCGCGATCCGATCCGCCCCGCCCGTATGGGATCCATCCTAGGGCCCACGATCGGATCAGCCTGATATTGCCCACTTCAATGTGGGCATATCTGGGAGAGATCCGCTCGTATGGCGTCACCGCCAAACGAGCAGATCTCTAAGTCTATGCCACCGCCGGCAGGATGGCACTCGGATCGCTTCCTTTTCCGAAGTCGCCTCACGAGGAAACTTGGGGCAACTTTGTAAAATGAAGTGCTCCCAGTGCCGTCCCGCCAGTGATTTACATTCTAGCCAGTGGGAGGCAGTCCTCACTGTAGCTGCAACCACCTTCTTTTCCGAAGTCACCTTGCGAGGAAACTTGGGCGACTTTGGAAAACGAAGTGCTCAGAGTGCCATCCCGCCAGCGATTTACATCTCCCTGAATCTGAGCATGTACCCTGACCCTTAAAAGCCAACTATATAAAAAAAAAAAATATTAAAGCTTTCCTTTGGAATATCCTATGTTTATTGCTCCATAGAGTTATGAGAGGGGGTGGCTGCAGCTACAGTGAGAACTAACATGCTGCTTTTTTTTTTGAGGGCGGTGGCAGCAGTGCGGGCTTACACTCCATTAAAGGAAAACTATACCCCCAAAATGAATACTTAAGCAACAGATAGTTTATATCAAATTGAATGACATATTAAAGAATCTTACCAAACTGAAATATATATTTACATAAATATTGCCCTTTTACATCTCTTGCCTTGAACCACCATTTTGTGACTCATCTGTGCTGCCTCAGAGATCACCTGACCAGAAATACTACAACACTAACTGTAACAGGAAGAAGTGAGGAAGCAAAAGGCAGAACACTGTCTGTTAATTGGCTCATGTGACCTTACATGTGGTTTGTATGTGTACACAGTGAATCTTACCATCTCAGGGGGCGGCTCTTATTTTTTAAAATGGCAATTTTCTATTTATGATTACCCAATGGCAGATACTACTAAAAAAGTATATTATTATGATAATGGTTCATTTACATGAAGCAGGGTTTTACACATGAGCTGTATCTTTTAATAGAGACCTACATTGTTTGGGGGGTATAGTTTTCCTTTAAAGGGAAAGTGACCAGGTGCATGAGCTACAAAGATTATTCATTTAACTCTTTGGTAATTAAATTCCTCAAGAAAGGAATCCACTTTTTAAAAGGTCCACAGTATCCCTTTAAGAGGATAATAATGACACCCTTTTTTTTTCAATCATCTTTCCCAACAGATACCCCTGTAAGGAAGCTGCAATATCACTAATTTTGTCATAACCTCGTTTGTCCAAACTTCTTGACACACAGAATCGTTAGACTCATTGCAACATTAGGAGGAGTCTAGACATTCCTCATTAACATGAACACTAGACAATTGACAAGAGCGGGTGGAATGCACTGGGCGTCTTCATCCTGCTCAGTTTTTTTCTGCCCAGGTACTTTGGAGGTACTGAGCATTGGAAGATAGGGATTTTTTTTTGTCTGATTTTGCCAAGATCAGTTCACCATGCTGTTAAAATAAATAAAATAAAATATAGAGCCTGTAACTGGGACAAAGGGATTATTTAATTGTGCAGAGATAATATTTAATGTCAGTTTATCCTACTGATCATTTACTAGCAATTAAACTTCTGGTCAATGGTTGTTGCTGAGTAATTGGCTGTTTATGATGTGAACAAGCTTTCTTCTGGTTCCATACAAATTAGGCCACCAGAGGCCGCTCTTTCACAAGGTTGTCTTATTATAAGTGTAGAGGGTTGTGTTATTACAGGGATTAATATGGGAGTTTACGCTGAAGCAAATAAAGAGAGATAAATAGCATTTACAGCACAATAATGAATATAAAGTAAGGTATATTTTCTTTTGTCCTGTGTTGTACCTGCCAGGGAGATAAGGGAGTAATGAATCTGTACTCTAGCCCTGAATCAGCCGTGGGAAAGGGAACATCTGAATTTCATTGTCCAACGTTCCTTTCATTAAAGTGGACCTGTCACCCAGACACAAAAATCTGTACAATAAAAGTCCTTTTCAAACTAAACATGAAATCCAATTTCTATTTTTTATTAAAGCATTCATAGCTGTTGTAAGCTCATTTAAAAATCTCGGCTGTCAATCAAATATTGTCTGCCCCTTCTCTATGCCATGGGCATAGAGGCGGGGAAGACAATTACTTTCACTTTCCATTCAGCACTTCCTAGATGTCACTGCTCTCCCCACATTCCCCCTCTCTCTTTACCATTTAATTGTGTAGCCAGTACATGGGGATGGACATCAGGTCCCCCATTCTGGTGCAAAACAAGATTCTGAGATGACACAAGGCTTGTCTTAATAACAGTGACCACAAAATGGCTGCTGCCTGCTTGTTATAATTATGAATTCCCAGACTGCAGGAAACAAGATTCAAATAATTTATATAGTGTTAATTCTGCTTGACTAATGTGATAAAATAGGATTTTGAATAATTTTTTTGGGTGACTGGTCTCCTTTAACCCAGCCAGTGATTGATTAAGCAGCGTATTATTGCGTTTGTGGCAGGCACATGATTTTTATTCATATTTGCCTTCTATTGTATTTGAATGGCAGATACCGGTAAGTGACTTCCTGGCCACTAACAGCTATGGAAACCTGCATTTTCTCTGTAATGCTGTTGTTATGCAGTAAAACAAGATTATTTTCATCAGACATTTTGCTTTGGCAGTGCAAACAGTGTGGCAGCTCCCATGCCTGCATATAAAAAAAAAACCTGTATGCGTTTTCCTGTTTATCGAATATATAATTTGTAAACCCCACTCATACCTTTTATTGTATCAGAACTAAAAATCAGCCGTGGACACGTGTGAGCTGCTGGCAGGTAGCCTTGGCTGTGGATATAGAGTTTTGGCTGGTGCTTTAGTTTTTTATAAATCCCTTCCCTGTGTCGTTACAGTAAGCAGTCTGGCCTATTAACAGTAGCCTCATACATCCAACTTCCCTCGCTCTCCTGCTTCATTCATGGCATATAGATATTTGTAATGAATAATCACCATTGACACGGAGTGTAACAAAGGCACGGTGGTACTGCCAATGCTAATGCACGATACACTATTGCTTTAGTTACAGTATAATCGCTTCCATCTGCACAAAGGCATTCTTGCATTAAACTTTTGATAAATGGAGCACATCTACATTCATTTTTTGTGTTACTCTGCCCCTGAATTGCAGCATTCAAGCTCCTGTAGCACTCATTTTCTTTAAAGAGAAAGACATTTTCATTTTTGTAACCTGGACCTATTCCAAACAACCTTCTATTTTGATTTTTTTTTATTGCCTTTCTTGTTGTGCCTTTTCCAGCCTGCAACTAATATTTTCTGGATGTTGGGGCTCAGTAACCCCTATGCGACCAAAGTGCAGATGAGCCATCAGGATTCAGCGTTTTTTTTTTTATTATTATTGCTTATCTATCTTTTTGAAAATTAAAAGATTGTTGGGGGGTCTGTACAATTCGATAAAGTTATGTGTTTGACTTCCATACGGGCAGAGACAGGCCCGGATTTGTGGAGAGGCCACCAAGGCCCGGGCCTAGAGCGGCAGGATTTTAGGGGGCGGCATGCTGCCCAACCACACCCACATTGGTTCAGAAACACTGGGGATGCGCAGGAGATACAATAGTGTCCGAAATTCAAAGAATATAACGTTGACTTTTTTCATTATATTTGGTCATGTCCAATGATAAAGATTTTATGGGAGAAAATTGAACGTTTGATCAAACATTCAATTAATATAAATATTTAATTAGGTCCAGAATTTGCACTTTTAGACATGAAAGTTTCATCTGTTAAGGCAAATAATGTCCTTTTTGTCAACTCTTCAGCTGAGGTTCTTGATTTTGTCAACTATTAATGGCAGCCACTAGGAAATCTATATTTTTGTTCTGGACAACAGAAAACCCCCCACTCTGAAAGATGTACTTTCATATTTACATAGCTTATGTATTCAGGAGGTTCTTGGATTCAAAATGGGGGATTTTTCCATTTTTCCTTGAAGGAAAAAATAAACAGGAGAAGGTCAATTTATATAGAATCTTTAGATGACAATAAAAATAAATTTATACATAAACTCATGGGGAAGGCTGATTTTAATTTCTAAAATGTGTTTACTATTTTCCTCTTTCTGAACTTCAGGTTCATGTGTTTCGAGAAAAGAAAGAAAGGAGATACAATAGTTTTTTAATATATCTTGTGCACCAATTCCCATTGCTCTGGTTCCAGTGATGAAAATTTTAACTAATAAAAGTGAGGGGGGTAATGAACGACAGCAGGGCTAGGGGCGCCCGTTATGTAAATCCGGCCCTGGGCAGAGACACAAGGTCAGATTCAGGGAGACTAGTAGTTTTCCTAAGTAGCCCGAAGTTTCCTCGCGAGGCAACTTCGGAAAACGAAGCACTCTGGGTGCCATCCTGTCGGCGATTTTCATTGTAGCCGACGGGAAGGCAGTTCGGGGAAATTAGTTTTCCCGAAGATGAGGAGATTTGTCGCTGGGCAACTAAAATCTTCCCGAATCTGACCGTGTGTCTCTGCCCTAAGGGTAAGGGCAGACAGGGAGATTCGGGGAGATTTAGTCGCCCGGCAACTAATCGTCTCTTCTTCTGGGCAACAATCTCCCTGATCTGCCTTCCACTACCTGAGAAATCGCCAGAGGGATGGCACTCTTGGCGCTTCGTTTTCTGAAGTTGCCCAAAGTTTCCTTGTGACGCAATTTCTGGCGACTTTGGAAAACACTCCGAGTGCCATCCCACCGGCGATTTTCATTCTATCTGGCGGGAAGGCAGTTTGAGGAGATAAGTCCTCCTGAAGAAGAGGACAACTAATCTGACCATGTGTCTCTGCCCTAAAGTTGCTCTGTGTTTACAACTCCACTATGCCAGTAATTCAAAAAAAGGAAGAACTTCAGCAGAGTAACTGCAAATTATTATTCCAGGTTGTGGTTACACGACATGTTTTGGTTCAATGCCCTTTATCAAGTATACACAGACCATTACCATCTGCTCCTATTCACACCAGAAGTGACCTTCAACCCAATTAAGCCCAGAGCATTCTGGGTAATCATTTAAATTGAACCTCATTAGACCCAGAGCAGTTCTGCAATTTTTTTGGGCCTTCACCTATTCATTCTTGCTTCCAAACCACTACTTGATTATTAAAGGGGACTCGTCACCCAAAAAAATATTCAAAATCCTATTTTATCACATTAGTCAATAAAAATGAACTTTAATTACATTATATACATTATTTGAATATTGTTTCCTTCAGTCTGGGGTTTCATAATTATAGCAAGGAGGCAGGAGCCATTTTGTGGACACTGTTATTAAGACAAGCCTTGTATCATCTCAGAATCTTGTTTGTGCACCAGAATGGGGGACCTGATATCCATCCCCATGCCCTGGCTACACAATTAAATGGTTAAGAGAATGGGGGGAATGTGGGGAGAGCAGTGACATCTAGGAAGTGCTAAAAGGAAAGTGAAAGTAATTGTCTGCCCCGCCTCTATGCCTAGGCATAGAGGAGGGGCAGACAATATTTGATTGACAGCAGTGACTTTTAAATGTGCTTACAGCAGCTATAAATGCTTTTAAAAAAAAAAAATAGAAATTGGATTTCATGTTTAATTTAAAAATGACTTTAAGCCCTAGCAACCAGGTAGCAGTTTAAATTTTAAGCCTGCAAAATGAAAATGAAAATATTTAAAATATTGCAAAAATCAGACTAAATATTGGTTTAAAATATCACAGTCTGCATTATAATCAAAGTATATTTTAAGGTCGCCCCTTCAATGGTATGTCTTTGTCCGATAACTGATCAGAGCCTTACTTTAAGTATTATTTGACAGCTCTGGATCAACCAAGGTTGGGGGCAGCCTAAGATTTGGCTAGCATGCCCATTTACTCATCTCGATACACCTGAAAGCTCTGCCTGAAGGTCATTTAGGGTAAGGTTTTGGGGTTAATATATATTCTCTGTCCTAGATATTCTTGAAACTATGGGTAAATTACCAATGAATTGCTATTTTATTATATTTCTGTAACCTTGTTATATCTTAAGGGTGTCCCCTACCAAATATACTGGACCTTGGATGCTTTCATTCAAAAAGTCCGGCATCCATTGCCTTAGTGCAAATGAATTTTAGTCTCTCCCCTTTATTTTAGCCTGGCATATAAAGAACAACCTCTCATGTATAAGACAACACAATGTGTCTCTAGCTGCGTTCAGAACAAAAGTTGGTTTGTTGATGGTCACGTGGCTGGATGTTCTGTTGAGAAGCATTACACATAAGGATGAAATCACTAGGCCTCCTCCGACTCCCAGCCCTGGATTGCCGGTGATTTGGCCCTAAATGAAGAACGTTTTTCTTATTCTAGCCATCTTTGATGAGTGTCAAATCTCCAAGTTTGTATAAATTGGATAAATCTTTTATAACGAAATTGTTTTGGAAAATGTACGATGGCTCTGGTGGCTGTGGTGGAATCTGGGACGTGCTGGATCTGTGTTGACTGCAACAGCTTCTATGAACGGTTAATTGAAGATGTCTTTGGTATGTGTCTCTCTTTTTACATATCTGACTTTTTGAAGAGGATCTGAATATCTGTACAAGAGAATTTGGAATGGAGCTGTATACTTAAATAACGTACAGTACTAAAACTGGCATATAACTATATTTAATACAGACTCGCTATTTTCCCTTGCTCAGGGTTTTACTGTTTTGAATGATTAAAGGGATTCTGTCATGATTTTTATGATGTAGGTTTTTTTTTCTAAATTACACTGTTTACACCGCAAATAATTCATTCTACGATAAAATGTAATTCCTGAACCAGCAAGTGTATTGTTTTTTAGTTGCAATCTTGGTATTTCAGGTCATTTTGCCTGGTCATGTGCTTTCAGGAAGAGTCAGCACTTAAGGATGGAACTGCTTTCTGGCAGGCTGTGGTTTCTCCTACTCAATGTAACTGAATGTGTTGCAGTGGGACCTGGATTTTATTACTGAGTGCTGTTCTTAGATATACCAGGCAGCTGTTATCTTGTGTTAGGGAGATGCTATCTGGTTACCTTCCCATTGTTCTGTTGTAAGGCTGCTGGGGGGGAAAGGGAGGGGGGAGGGGAGGCGGATGATATCACTCCAACTTGCAGTAAAGAGTGATTGAAGGTTATCAGAGCACAAGTCATGACTAGGGGCAGCTGGGAAACTGGCAATATGTCTAGCCCCCATGTCAGCTTTTCAAAAATGAAATCTGTTTGCTCTTTTGAGAAATTGATTGCAGTGCAGAAGTCTGCTGGAGCCGCGCTATTAAATTATGCGTTTTGAAAAAAAACATGTTTTCCCATGACAGTATCCCTTTAACTGTTAGACACCCTGCCTTTTCTGGGCAAATGTTTTTTTTTAATCTGGCACCTTCCTTGATAGTATGGGTTCTAACAAACTTTCAGTAAACTTTAAGTAAACAGTGGGCTTCATCCGACACTCGGGCCTCCTTGATTTGGAATTCATTCAAATGACCCCTTCATCCTACCTATGACACACTGCAGGTCAGTGAGCAAACCAAGTGCAGTTCTGATTGAAATAGAGGTTGTCTACTGTATACTTGATCATATTCTCTATGTCTTCTGCTCTCCAATTGAGAATAAAACCATTTCATTCCCCTTCTAGAAGTCCAATGTCTAGATTATACAGCTCAAAACTTTGGAGTGCTTTCCTTTTTATATTGAATTTTTTTGGTTTTGTGGATTTTTTCCCCCCGTACCTTATGTATTTATCGCTTTTAAGGTGCTCCTTTATTTGTTTATAGAGAGACGGCATTCTCAAGTCATTCTTACATTGAACGTTATATTGGTATCTGGTAGGGTGGGCTGTTAAGTTGGCTATACACAGAGAGATCCGCTACTTCGCCAAACGAGCAGATCTCTCCGCAATATGCCCACCTTAAGGGGGGCAATATTGGGCTGATCGTGGGCCCTAGGAATACGGGCAGTCGGATCGCTTGACTGCATCAACGAACAGATGCTATCCGCAATCCGACTGGATTTTTACCCCTCTCTGATCAACATCTGCCCGACTTCGCCCGTTGGAGTGCCCCATACATGGGCCAATAAGCTGCAGACTCGATCTGTTGGCAGCTGTTATCAGCCCGTGTATGGCCACCTTTAGCCTCCCTTGCATGAAACATAAGCAGTGTATTCTGTTGCTTGAGTTCTGATTATAATGGATTAGTACATAGACTGCCACTGTTCATTATTATACATGCACATCAAGATAAAGGCAGAATCAACAGTATTTCCAGATATAACAAGATATCCTTTAGTAGACGCTATCTATGTTTTTCTGTGATTATTTTTCTGTGCCTTTGTATTGTCCACTTTGAAACAGATATTGTTACCTGTGTTCCATATTACCGTGATGAATTGGATAAGTCAATTGTGCTGCACGCATCGAAATCTGATTTTCTTTTTGTTCTTCTCTTGAAGATGAGCCGACCAGTCCCAGCATTGACCATGAAATTGGCAACATTCCTGCTTCTGCTGTTATATCTATTTCCGAGCAGCCGCTGCCCACCATCACCACGGTTCCACCCAGCCCCACATCTCCAGTGCCATTGATGCGCCGTCATTTCTCTCATGATCATGGTAAATTTATGGGCAATAATGTGCCCATTCATTTTCTGAACTTGTCTTTAATTCATATGGTTTTTACTAAGCCCAAAACAGCAATAGATTATTTTATTGAAACTTTACAAATACCTGCTCCGTTCTAGTCTTGCAGGAGAGAGAAAACTGAACAGGGAAGCTTTAGGGCAGAGACAGTCGACCTCTTCTTCGGGCGACTAATCTCCCCAAACTGCCTCCCCGCCGGCTAGAATGTAAATCGCTATTGGGATGGCACTCTGAACGCTTCGTTTTCCAAAGTCGCCCGAAGTTTCCTCGAAAGACCACGGAAAATTAAGCTCTCAGAGTGCCATCCGTCTGGCGATTTACATTCTAGCCAGCGGGGAGGCAGTTCGGGGAGATTAGTCGCCTGAAGATTAGGTGACTTGTCACCAGGCGACTAATCTACCCAAATCTTCTCGTCTGTCTCTGCCCTTAAGAGATGCCTCCTGCAAACAAACAGTCCTTGCTAAACAGCAGGGGGCTCTCCAATTACACATTCATGATATCATCCGTGTAAAAAAAGAGAATCATAAAATTTAAAACCAAAATGTAACTTACAAGAGTGCTCTGAAGCCCACCAAGCTAGAATCCACAATTTGGCCTTATTTATTATTTAAAAAAAAAGCATGATTTAATCGGATCGTGGAAAAACTCTATAAAATCGAGCCAAAACCCAAATCATATGGTTTTTTTCCCCTGATTTGCTCGATTTTTTTTTCAAGCTTTTTCCCTGATTTTTGTCTGAAATAGTTGGCTTTTGGGGCTAATTCCAGCGCAGACCACAGATACTTCCAAAGACTTATATACAACCTCGGCAGGTCTGAGATGCCGGATTTACAGACTCGGGGAATAATAAATATTGAAAAAATTTTGTTTTTCCCCACTAAAAATTCAGATTTTATAGCAAAAAAAAAACTCAAATTAAGTAAATCTAGTATTTAGCATTCAGACTTTAATAAATAACCCCCTTAATGCCTATACCTCACTATTCTCTTTTGGCACAATTGGTTGTATTACTAATGACAAACGTGTTGCAGTAGTTACAGACCTTAAACAGCCCAATATGTGTTATTTCAGATTCTATTCGGCCCAGTATTTTAGAAGTGAACTCAAAGACTGAAAGATCGAAATCTTGTGATGAGGGACTTGATGACTACAAGGAGGAGGGGAAACTGTAAGTTCTACTGTATAGTAAATGGGCCGTTGTTTTTTAAACTTATGTTAACTTGTATACCTACTCAGATTGCTTTCCTTCCACTAACACTAATTAAAATTGTGTTGTTTTTTTTTTCTGCAGAGGTCTAAAGCAAGGTTCCAGCCTTAAAGGAGTCCAGGTTTGTTGCAATATTGATATATACACTAAAGCATGACTCCTACTTTTCACAATAGGTTCTACATTAACTTGTGGAGAAATAGATGCTTGAATGCAAAGGTGATTACGTCAGACACATTTTTTTTTTTTTAATTTTTCCTTGCAGTGGCTGCTAGAAATTTTTAAGCATAACTAAAACCTAAAGACTATTGCTAGAAATTCTGGATTTTATATACTGAACATATAATACCAGCCCAGTAGTTCAGCAGTCCTAAAACCATAATAATCCAGGTCTTCAAAATTGTCCACAGCAGCTCTTCATCTTGGATCTTGTTAGGTCATTTTTAAATTTCAGCTTAATGTACATGTTTATTGTAGTCTGAGCTGCTGTTGAGAAGTTAAGGGGTCCCTGAAAATCATCACACAGAAAGTAAGATTGTGTCTATCATAGAAGCTGATGCTACAGGGCTGATTATTAATTTCTGATACAGAATGCACTGGTTTCTATGCTGCCATGTAATTTGAATGAATAACTGATCCACTATATCATAAATATTATAATGTATATATATACTGTGTCTTGTAAGTCAGTCCCTAAGCTTTGGCTAGTGACAGCAGTCCAAAGCATGTCCTTTAGTTGTCCTTTAAATAACTTCTATATCTAAATTGGGGTAATTAGGCTTCTCTGGCATAAGCAGCGTCTGCAATCTCTATGCTTTTGTGTAATGAGCATAATGAATTTAAGATTGGATCGATGGTGTTGCCCTCAAACAGATCAGTTGTGTTGGGCAAGATGTTATCACATGGAACATTATGGGGAATCTTCAGCACTAGTATTCTGTCAAACTCACATGTGCAGGGTTCCGTTTTATGCTCAAAATTATAATTACCCATGTCATTTATTATATTTATTTATTTTAGCAGCATGTTTCTTGGGAACTATTGCTGTTCCTCCGTTTCAAACAGATTAGAATGTAAACGTGAAGGATATATTGTACCATGTGCCAGTAACAACCTTCCCGAATGCGGTCACTGGATAAGAATTTATGAATTGGGGGTTGAAATAAAAATGTGTTTAATCCTGTCCCGTATTGCGGATTCCTTTAGGCAAGAGAAAATGTGCCGTCATCCGAAGACTCTGAATCCAGGAAAGATTCCTCCTCTGATGTCTTCAGTGACTCAAATAAGGAAGGTTTCCTGTATTTCCGTCAGGTGACTACTGAGAAAGGAAAGGTAAGCAAATGAGCTGACTAAACCCCCCAGGTACATGTGAGGGGGTAATTTAAGTGATGACAAAGATGTATTTACCCATAGGAAAGGCATGATCATATTGACTTCCTTCTAAATATTTACTTGCAATTGCTTAATCAAATAAAACTTTAGAGGGTTCAATAGATGCAATAGAAGGAAGGAGCGAAAATTAATGCATGGGGGGGGGGTTCAGTCTGAACTTCAATTTATATGGCAATTGTCTGTTCTTGTGCAAGAACTTTTAAGTCCATCACTGCTATAAAAGGCATTAATAGTTTCTCAGTTGCCTAACAAACTTCTGTGTAAGTGCTTGCAGGTGTTTCCCGTAGAAAGTGGGGAAAGTTTTGGGCAATGTGGGTTTGGTCTACTTAAAACAAAAAAAACCCCAGCAATCAAAGAGTCTGAAATTGCCCTGAGCCTCATCACTCTAACAATAGAGACAGCAGGGAAACCCAGGTGATTAATATAGCACAAGGTTTCATTTTTAAGCATGAAGATTTGTTGTAAACCTAGGCCTTTTATTTCCAGAGAGTGAGTGGGAGCATTCGGCCCTGGAAACAGATGTACGTTGTCTTGCGTGGCTCAGCATTGTATTTGCAAAAGGACAAGAAAGAGCAAACCGGGCATTCCTCAGCACAATCTGACGAAGAGCAGCTAATTGGGATCAATGGGTGTCTTATAGATATATCATACAGCGAAACCAAGAGAAAGCATGTCTTCCGCCTGACAACATCTGACAGAGAATTCCTCTTTCAAGCAGAAGATCGAGATGATATGTTGGCTTGGATTAAAGCTATACAGGAAAATGGCAATCTCAATGATGAGGTACATAAAGTGTTAATTGGACTCTGCTCTTCTGCTAATATTTTGATAGGCACCCGTGGTCCTTTTTGATATGGTCCATTAAAATTAAGCCTTGGTCCTTGTCCCATAGTGTTGTAAGAGAAAGTGACAGACACTAAATAACAGTTCCTGTTGGAGATGGATTTATAATATGGCACACGATATTGTGTGATTTTCATTTTAACCTTTGTTGTTGCCTTTAGCAAACAGATCAAGCAAGCAGGGTTCTTATTAGCAAGAGAATCAAAGAATATAACACAATGATGAGGTAAGGCTGCAGATGATTAAAGGGAGTTGGGGTTTGTGGCGTTTTTTATGAATATGTATTATGGCTAATACAAAACCTGTGTTTTTCCAGCTCCGCCAGCAACAAATCAGAACAATCTCCTAAAGCCCCACGGCAGACTTTGAGTATCAGGCAGCCATTCCGTGCCACCAGACCTGATGGCAAGCTACAAAGTCCTCACTCTCCAAAACAGGAATCTGAAAGAAGATTGTTTAGCAAAGGTTTGTAGAATCAAAGTACTGAAATATTTACATATTTATTTTGATGTTTTGCATGGTGCAGCCTATAGTCAATACCAAAAACAATATCCGTATAGGCTCGTGTTGAATGAGCATCGTGTATTTTAGCCTTATGACACATTCTTTAATGTCTTTCACATCTGGGATACATTCTAAGGCTTGTACACATGCTGAGGGAGATTAAAAACCTGCCATATAGGAATTCTTACCATTAAATATTTTAGCTGATGGATTAGGCAGCTTTAAGGGACTGGCATCAAGCAAGCAAGTTCCTTCGAAATGACCTTAAAGGGGAACTCCACACAAACATGACTTAACATAATTTCAAGCAACTTTGCAATATACATCAGTTTTAAAATATGCAGACTTTTCATGATTTTTAATGGTTTCGAACACTTCCCTAAGCCTAGCCCCCTGCTCGCCTGCTGATCTGTCTGACTACTTTGCTGATCTGTCTGACTACTTTGCTGAGCTGTCTGACTACTGTTACTTTGTATCAGCAGCAATCTTTCCTCGGCCTGCATCCTCCAAATCCCACAATTCCCTGCACATGTGATTTAAATAAGGAAAGGAACATCACACTGCAATGCATTGTGGGTTATGTAGTCCCTGCATGCTGTAAGCTGTGGAGAAGTTGTTACAATTTGTAACATCAGTGTTTAGTCCCTCCTTCCCTGCCAGGATTTCAAATGATGCAGAAAGAGAAGAACTGTTAAACAGCTGGATTTCAGCATAGAAAATGGCATTTATTCATATGTTTTGAAGAAACAGGTAACTGTGATTGGTATATTAGGGGTTTCTGTGGTATGTGGGCCTCTTTATCAAATTTTGGTTTGGAAGCCCGAGTTCCCCTTTAAGCATTTGCTAGGTTGAACTTGAAGCCAAGGTATATTGGGGAAATGTGTGTTCTGGAAAAGCACAAGGGTTAGACAGGTTCCAGTGTCAGTCTTGAGCGCTTCTCCCAAAGTGGGGAGTGACCATGTTATGTAAGCCCCAAGACCCTTCCATCCTTAAAGCTTGGCAAGTACCCAGTATTATTTTATATGTTATGAAAAGGCTCCTTTTTTTGTGGCCATTGTTCAGTTTTTAACCATTGTATTCCATTAACAATCATATATTTACCATTTCTTTAGATGATATCAGTCCACCTAAAGACAAAGGCTCATGGAGAAGAATCATGAAGAACCCCTTTGAGAAGAAGCCAATCACTGGTGGGACCTTTGGTGTGAGGCTGGATGACTGCCCTCCTGCTCACAACAACAAAGTAGGAAACTTTGCCTTCAAAATAAATGTCACTAATCGTTATTTATGAAACCTATTTTACAGCACTCACCCAATGCTTTTTTTTTTTTTTGCTTTTCAGTATGTCCCCTTGATAGTTGACGTATGTTGCAAGTTAGTTGAAGAAAGAGGGCTTGAAGCCACTGGTATCTATAGAGTCCCTGGTAACAATGCTGCTATATCTAGCATGCAAGAAGATCTCAACAAAGCAAACACGGACATTGATATCCAAGATGATGTAAGTAGAATAAGCATTTTCTCTGTCTGTAAAATAATTTTTTTTATGTTGTTTACCTGTATTATGACCTGTTATATTGATTTGTAGAAATGGCGTGACTTGAACGTAATAAGCAGTCTACTGAAATCCTTTTTCCGGAAATTGCCAGACCCTCTCTTTACCAACGGTGAGAAATTGGAATTGCAAGAAGCTTTGAACTGAATGGTGTGCAAATGTGTGTATATGTATATATAGATAGAGAGATAGAGAGATAGATAGATATACCTTATATAATACACAAAAGCTATGAATATCTTGTAAATTATATCCTTATAAACGGTGAGTTCTGATGTCATCAGTTATAAACGGTGAGTTCTGATGTCATTTCTGTCACGACTCACTGAAATTTGTGTATTATAATAAATAAAGTACCCCCAGTTGTAAAATATGAGGATATTATAAGTTACCTCGGAGTTCCATGACCTGTATAAAAACACTCGGCCTTCGGCCTCGTGTTTTTATATGGTCATCGAACTCCTCGGTAACTTATAATATCCTTATATTTTACAAGAGGGGGTACTTTATTCACTATATAATCTACAGTCTGGTCATTTCCCAATGGGACCAGACTGTAAATTATATCCTTATAAACGGCGCGTTCTGACGCCAGAACGCGCCGTTTATAAACTTAAAGGGACAGCACTCGCAGCTGCTGCCATCGCCTCTACCCGACCTTCCCACCACTATAGCTTTCGGCTCTGCATTTGCTTACCTCCCACAACGCGCTCCACCCCCTCCCTTCGGCTTCTCTTTCCTTCATAGCAGATCTCACTCCAGTAAAAAATCTGCAGCTGCCTCACTAGCGTTCTCTTCTCCATTTTCACTCCCCCTCGCATCAACTATCTGAAGTCTCGCTCCCCCTCCCTCACCCTTCCAAAGTCTCGCTCCACCTCCCGTCCACTCTCTGAAGACTCGCTCCGCCTCCTTCCCTTGCCTTCACCCGTCTGTGATGTAGTGAAAGAAAATGTCACACAGTGCGGGAGCTAGCCTTCAGAGTGGATGGGAGGCGGAGCGAGACTTAGATAATGTAAGGGAGGGTGAGAGAGACTCCAGGTAGTGTATACGAAGGGGAGGAGACTTTGGTAATGCAGAGGGGGGGTGCAAAAATGGAGAGGAGTCCTGTGAAGAAAAATAGGAAAGAACTACATCCCAGCTGTGACATGACCATAGCAAGAAGAAATAAAGGTACCCAGCTAAATATACTAAAGTATGGCATAATTTAAAAAGCAAAGAACTCGTCAGAAAGTACAAACTGAACCCAGAAATTGTAGATTATAATGAATAATGTACCCCCCACTGAAAATTTATAAAGATATTAATAGTCACCTCGGAGTTATGTGACCTGTATAAAAGCACTCGGCCTGCGGCCTCGTGCTTTTATATGGTCACATAACTCCTCGGTAACATAATATCTTTATAAATTACAGTAGGGGGTACATTATCCACTATATAATGTTATTAAAGTGTGGTCTTTTTTATACAATTATAGAATTTTCGTTAATTTATTACTAATTCCCCTCACTGTGTGAATAAGCACCAATATTCTTGTTTTGCAGAAAAGTACAATGATTTTATTGAAGCAAACAGAACAGAAGACCCAGTAGAGAGACTGAAAACTCTAAAAAGACTGGTAAAGTTGATACATACTCCTGATTATCTGCAAAACATAAATGGACAGTTAGGCTGTGGCATCTTTTGTATCGGAAATCAAAACTCTTCCCCTTCCGCAGCTCATAAATTGCACTGCAGAGGTGCTAATCGCAGGTTTGGGGCAACTCGTGATACTTAGCATTCATTTTGAACTCTGTTAAAATCTGCAGCATCAAAACATTCCATATGGCATTGCCCTAAACTCCTAAAGGTAAAATATTACGGTTCTTTGAGCTGCAGCATCATAAAGTATGATAAATATAGTAATAAGTACGGATGCACCGAATCCACTATTTTGGATTCGTCCAAACCCCCGAATCCTCCGTGAAAGATTCGGTCGAATACCGAATCAAATCCTAATTTGCATATGCAAATTAGGCATGGGAAGGGGAAAACATTTTTTAGTTCCTTTTTTTTGTGACAAAAAGTCACACAATTTCCCTCCCTGCCCCTAATTTGCATATTCAAATTAGGATTCAGTTCGTCCGGGCAGAAGGATTCGTCCGAATCAGAATCCTGCTGAAAAATGCTGAATCTTGGATTCGGTGCATCCCTAGTAATAAGCAGGGCCGGATTTACATAACGGGCGCCCCTAGGCCTGCTGTCGTTCATTACCCCCCCCCCTCACTTTTATTAGTTCAAATTCTCATCACTGGGACCAGAGCAATGGGAATTGGTGCACAAGATATATTAAACTATTGTTTCCTAGTAGCCATTAATAGTTGACAAAATCAAGAACCTCAGTTGAAGAATTGACAAAAAGGACATTAACAGATGAAACTTTCATGTCTAAAAGTGCAAATTCTGGACCCAATTTAATATCTATATTAATTGAATCTTTGATGAAACGTTCGATTTTCTCCCATAAAATTTTTATCATTGGACATGACCAAATATATAATAAGTCAACGTTGTATTCTTTGAATTTCGGACACTATTGTATCTCCTGCACATCCCCAGTGTTTCTGAACCAATGTTGATGTGGTTGGGAAGCATGCCGCCCCCTAAAATTCTGCCGCCCTAGGCCCGGGCCTTGGTGATGTCTTCACAAATCTGGGCCTGGTAATAAGTGTTGGGTGTGCATAATAGATACTACTCTTTGAATTAATGCAATATATATTCGATTTTAGTGCTTTGAGGCAGTTCTAGGTCTTTAGCTGGAAGCTTGTAAATTACCTTTTATTTTGGAACGGTCTTATAGTAAACGTTATGGTATAGGGTGCATTTGGATCCTACTTGCAGCGGTGAGGAAAATGTCTGCTTCCCTGCTGCATCGCTTTCCATATCAGCAGAAAACACTGCACTTCACCCTTTACTGGCATTTCCCCAGAAACATAACACTGATGGGAGTTAATTGTAGATCTAAGGTGACCTGTGGTGTTGTCTGTTGATTGTCAGTCGGTATCGACTTGTGGTGGGTACTGGGCATTTTGATTTCCACTAAAAGTAGCAGAGATCAAAACATGGCATGTGCAATTGCATTTAAAGCTGATCTGATGTATTTAGATTAGCAAGTGAGGTGATTGTATCTTTCTTTGCAGATATTGGATTTGCCAGACCATCACTATGAAACACTTAAATACTTGTCTGCACATCTGAAGACTGTGGCAGATAACGCTGAACTGAACAAGGTACTAAAATGCACTGTTTAGCCTACAATCTCAAGGGTTTCATTCAAAGCTGCTTAGGCCATTCAGTCAAACATCAGCTTCTTTTTGTATTAGGACAAAAACTGTATAACTGGTATTAAATTGCACATGTATGAAAATGTGTATTTTCTCCCCCAGTTGTGAAAATTCACATTGTTTTCCAACTAGTGGCACAGAGATCCGCGATATTTGGCTTTTACACTACTATGCTTTACTTTATATATCACTTTTTATACTAAAATTGGGGATTATTTAGGGCTAACCAAGCCTTACAAAATTGCTTGGAGGCTCACCAGTTGAGCAGTCCCCTAGCAACTCCTTAGATTCCAACTTTCTACATCATTACTAGATGGAACCCCGAAATTTGGCAATCGTTTTTGGACCAACCCTTGTTCGGACATCAGAAGACAACATGACTCACATGGTCACACACATGCCCGACCAGTACAAGATAGTGGAAACCCTCATTCAGAAAGTAAGTCCATACTGAGCAGCAGATATTTGCCTTGATTTACTGCCTGCTAGATCCTCACAATTCTTCCATTTGTGTTTTAGCATGATTGGTTTTTCAGTGACGAAAGTTCAGACGAGCCAATTGTAAGTATTGTTTCCAGTTTGGTAAAGTATGGCAGTATGACTTTAAAGGGGTGGTTCACCTTTAAGTTAACTTATAGTATGTTATAGATTGGCCAATTCTAAGCAACTTTTCCATTGGTTTTCATTATTTATTTTTTGAATTCTTTGCCTTCTTCTTCTGACTCTTTCCAGCTTTCAAATGGGGGGTCACTGACCCCATCTAAAAATAAATGCTCTTTAAGGCTACACATTTATTGTTGATGCTGCTTTTCATGACTTATCTTTCTATTCAGGCCTTCTCTTATTCATAATCCATTTTCTTATTTAAATCCATGCAAGGTTGCTAGGGTAACCAGATTGCTGAAATTACAAACTGGAGAGCTGCTGAGTAAAAAGCTAAATAACTCAAAAAACACAAACAAGAAAAATTGCAAATTTTATCAGAATATCACTCTCTACATCATATTAAAAGTTAATTCAAAGGTGAATAACCCCTTTAAATGACTAGATTTACCATTACTAAAACAAACTACTGTATATATGAACATTACAGGGTGTATTGATTGTCTAGTTATATTTATATATAATAATCCTTCTCCATACATTTATAATTGAGAAGAAATGCTTATTCTGTTTTCCATTAGCCTCTATGGAGAATTATACAGTGGGGGGAGCATTATGGCAGCTGCCATTTCTGGCAATGGGAATTTCTTATTTTAATATTTGCAAATAAGAGGCTGTCATATTGCTTGCCTTGGTGTTCTCGGTTATACCTAACTATGTAATCAAAAAATAAATGACAAATTAAACCTAATTATTTGCTAATAAAGCCGGCATGTTGAGAAATAAGAGTATAGTGTGGCTGAGTTGCAAGCTGGTATGGAAAAACACCCTTGCCCATTCAATAAAACAGTAATAAAAGTGTTTGTTTAATGATGTTGAAGAGATCTTTGTTTATCAACTGTAGACAACTGTACACGAGGAAAGCACAGTAGAGTCTCAGCCAGTGCCAAACATAGATCATTTACTCCCCAACATTGGAAGGACTGGACTTTCTCCAGGAGACGTATCAGGTAACTCTCGCCTGCATAGGAAGCACCGCTTGGCAGGCCAGACTAACAATCTTTTTTTTTTCCCCCCCTTTTTCTTACAAGTATTCCAAAAAAAGGTGCTTAACATTTTTGTGAACAAGACTTGGGTACCTGTGAAAATCCCAAAAATGAGCGAAAGGATTCAGAATTGATCCGAACAGAACAGCCAGTAATCTCATAGGTTCATGATGGGCCTCAAGTTTCAGAGAAAACGCTCCTATATTTTTTCAGTACAATTCACATATTGAAGGGAAACGTCCACCTTACCATTACATTCCAGCATGATGTAGGCCAGTGCTGGGCTTATTAATCAGAGTTAAAATCTATTTGCTGTCTGGATTATATTAAAATGATATTCAGGTATGGGATCTGTTATATGGGAAACCCGTTATCCAGAAAGCCCTGAATTACATAAAGGCTGTCTCCCATAGACTCCATTCTATCCAAATAATCCACATACACAAAAACTATATCTTTTTTCTGTGTAATAATAAAGCAGTAGCTTGTACTTGATCCAAACAAAGATATAATTAATCCTTATTTGAAGCAAAACCAGCCTATTGGGTTTATTTAATGTTTTCATGATTTTCTAGTAGATGAAGATCCAAATTACAGAAATGTCCATTATCGGAAAACCCCAGGCCCCGAGCATTCTAGATAACCGGTCCCATACCTGTACACACATTTCAATGAGTCATGTGACAGAAATGAAACCACTAAGCTCGGATTATAACCAATGACATCACTAAGCACCCGTTTATATAGTGAATAAAGTACCCCCTTTTGTAAAAATATAAGGATATTATAAGTTATCGAGGAGCTTCATGACCATATAAAAACACGAGGCCTAAGGCCTCCGAGGTAACTTCTAATATCCTCATATTTTGCAACTGGGGCTACTTTATTTTTTATAATACACAAGTTTCAGTGAGTCATGTGACAGAAATGACATCAGAACTCACCGTTTGTAACTGATGACATCAGAACTCACCGTTTATAAGGATATAATTTACAAGATATTCATGGCTTTTGTGTATTATAAGGATATAATTTACAGGATAGTCCTGGCTCTTGTGTGTTATATAGTGAATAAAGTACCCCCTATTGTAGTCACCGAGGAGTTCCATGACCATATAAAAGCACGAGGCCGAAGGCAGAGTGCTTTTATACAGGTCATGGAACTCCAAGGTTCTAATATCCTCATATTTTCCAACAGGGGGTACTTTATTTATTATAATACACAAGTTTTAGTAAGTCATGTTACAAAAATGACATCACTACTCACCGTTTATAACTGATTACATCACTAGTCAGCGTTTATAAGAACATAATTCACATGGCTTTTGTGTATTATATAAATACAATGCTACCTTAAAGCAATGTATGTGTGTCAACTAGATCCAAGCGGAAGACATTTTCAATCTACTAAAATTCCTCTTCCTTTTTCTCTTCCCCTTGCCACCTTTTCTATGGACTAGTACCTCCTTATCTCTTAGTAAATTTCTCCTCTCTGCTGTTGCATTAAACGAGCATGTTATGTCCCACAGCAATAAACCCCCCCCCCCCAAACCGTGTTGTTAGCACAAAGTTTACTTCTGTCATTGCTGAAACAAGACCTTTTCTCATACTGATGTCAACACAGGCGAAATGGGAGGCGTCTATCACACAGTGATGTCACTAGTGGATTCTATGATGTCAGTGATGGACAACTGGAACTGTAGGAAGAAGGAGGATTGCTGTCCCCATTGTAGCTGCCTTGTCTGCAGAAATCCCCGTTTTTTGTAAATGGACAATTTAAAAAAAAAAAAATGCACTGTAAATGTTTCTGTTCAGCGTATTTTAAACAGATCAATGCTACTTTCTTAAAGTCTCTCTGCCATTTCTTGTTATTTCTAAAGCAGACCCTGAGGAGAGATAGCATGGTATGGTCTATTAGTTTTTCTAGTCATAAGCATTAGCCTTGTGTCTATAAGGGGTGTGGCATGGGGCTGAGCGCTCTTCAATAAATAACTAAATGGAAAAAAATAACATTAAAAAAACAAAACAAATAAATTGCAATTTGAATTGACCGTTGAGAGCCGCTAGCTGGCCCCGTTCTGCCCTCTTTATACTTGTCTAGCCTTGGTTTTTTTTCCTTCCCTATAGTGAAGTCTTTCGGTGTCCATTGCTCATTCCATACTGACACTAGCACAGACTAACAACTTATTCTACCACATCATAGAACTGACTTGAGCATCACTGCTGAAAACAAGGCTTCAAAAGTCTCAGCGGTGATCTGCCAAACCTAGGCTCTGAAATACGGCGTGAGATTGAAATTTCTGCTTTAGGACTTTTGTTCTATGGTTTTCAAGCCATTTTAGATGTTTAGCATGAATGTTTAGTGTCTCTGGTTAGATTACATAATTATACAAATTATATAAACTGCCCCCTCCTACCCCCCATAGATCCATGTTCCTTGAACAGGTCTTTAAAAGTCAGTGTCTCTGTTTTTATTTTGAAGAACAGGGTTCCTTGCCATTCTTATCATTGAGCTGGTTCTGCCTACAAATTCACAGCATCCTTTCATGGCGGTGGCTTTCTGTGGTGCAGCCTGCATCTTTGTGAGCTATAACTATCCCCTTTGTTTTCTTTTGCTTTGACACATTTTGTTCTGTGCTTGTCCTTTCCATGATGCGCAGCATTACTTGTTACTGACGTGCCTTCTGCCTTTGTCTGACACTTACCCTTTATCCTTTTGATTCTTCACAGATTCGGCTACTAGTGACTCTGCAAAACCTAAGGTAAGGAAAGCATCCAAAGTTTGCATCTATCTTTATTTAGCAATCCATTTATAAACAACCAGGTAGCTTATTATCTGAAGGCTAGGCCCACATTAAGGAAGAGAAGCCACTGCTGCTCTGCCTGCACCCGTAAGCATTGTCTCCACTCGGTTGCAGGTAGATGCGCCAGTTTCGGGAAAAAAATGCAGGAGTCCACATTTCACAGCCGATTATTCACCGTGTCTGCCAGTTGATCCAGAGGAAGGCAAAAAACCCTGAAGCCTCTCCAATTTGCCTCAGAGAGGGAAAAATGACTCCAAAATGGCAATCCCTGGATCAACTTGTACTATGTGCTAGTACAATAAAATATAATCATGTTTAGGGTAAAGACACACAGAGCTACTAGTAGCAGCTAATTTTTGTGGTTGCCCTTATTTATTAAAATGGCAATTTTCTATTTAGGATTACCCAATGGCACATACTACTAGAAAAGTATATTATTATGATAATGGTTCATTTACATGAAGCAGGGTTTTACACATGAGCTGTTTTACTCAGTATCTTTTAATAGAGACCTACATTGTATGGGGGTATAGTTTTCCTTTAAAACATGGCCCATTTGTCAAAGTTTGAATTTCGAATTCACATGAGTTTTTTAAAACTCCCATGAACTCGAAATTTGACCGATCGAAATGTATCAAGAAAATCGAATTTTTAAAAGTCGGGTGATTAGAATTGATCCGAAAGCTCGAATCGAATTTGGTTTGAATTTTTAAAAACAACTTGAATGTCAGGAAGGCTGCAAACAACACCAAATTGATCCCTGGACGTCTCACATTGACTTAAACAGCAATTCGGCAGGTTGCGTATAGTAGAATTCCAGATTTTAAAGGACCAGAGTAAAAATTTAATTCAAATTTTTTTAAACTCCCTAGTCGAATTTGACTGTTTTTGACCCTTGATAAATGTGCCCCATAGTGTCTTAGTAAAGCCAATTATTACTATTGTCTTATTTTGTAGCCATGACAAGTAGTTGCTACTGGTAGTTCTGTCTTCACCCTTAGAAGTGATGGTGGAATGGTATCTGGTGTAAGAAAGCGATGCTAATGGTTGGTAGCAGTGACTGATTGGCAGATTTGTCTCCCGCCATCGTCAGACTGGGACACCAGGGGCCCACCCAAAAACCTTAGACTAGGGGCCCACTCTCAGTGCTATTTTTCTTCCTCTCTTCGCTCAACCTCTATTCTATTAGTCTCCTTTTTTTTTTTTTTTTTTTACATACTATAATCTATTATTACATCTTTTTAGCCTCTTTTATTTTAAATTTAGCCTAGAAATAGGCAATGACCATGAAATGTAGAAGCAGGAGGAACTACTGACACCTGGACCCACCGGGAGTTTTCCTGGTATCCGTGCGGGCCAATCCGACACAGTCTCCCGCTATAAAAATGCATGACTGCGGGCAACAAATATCCCAAAAATGCTTCTCCACTGGAAATAATTAAAATCAGCGGCAGTAAAATCAACACATTGCTTTATTCTTCCGAAGTCACTAGAAGTTGCGTTGGGAGGAAACTTCGGGTGACTTTGCAATATGTTGGTGTTACCGCCAGCGATTTTCGGGAGATTTGTCGGCCGCAGTCATGCATAAATAATATTGGGCGATGAATCTCCTCGTTGGCCACTGTCCTAATGGGTTAGCAGTGCTAGCTACCATGAAGCCTTTAATGGAATCTTTGGATCTGCAGGGGAGTAATCAAGTCACAATGTCATTGCTCAAATTGTTTTGGTAAGCACTGCTATGGCACAGAGCCTCTCAATGGGGAACTGAGGAACTTTTTGCTCTACAGTGCTGCCTGCATAAGTAGTGCTATATAAATATAAAATATACATACACACTAAGCTATGTAACCACTATGTATGTAACAATTTAAGTTATATAAAATGAGAATAAAATATGTGTAAGTTGATAGAAACCACATTGAAATATAAATTAAAGAAATAGTTTTGGAAGCAAGAATTATACTTGTAGAGTCATCAGAGCAGAATTAAATTTAAATCAGATGTTTTATTTTGTTGCTGTAAATCATCTTGTTGTGTTTAGAATGAGTGTTGACTGCTTATTTCTTGTCTTCCTCATAGGGTTCTTGGGGCTCTGGGAAAGATCAGTATAGCAGAGAGCTGCTGGTGTCTTCTCTGTTTGCTGCAGCCAGTCGCAAGAGAAAGAAACCGAAAGATAAACCCCAGCCAAGCAGTTCAGAGGATGAGCTTGATAATGTGTTTTATCAAAAGGAGTTATCTCAAGTGGAGTTTCAGATACCAGACAAACAGAATGTCGATAAGGATGCGGATCTGAAAGCAAAAGCCAATGCACTTTCATTCAAAGATGCTGACAACATTAAAGGCACAAATATAATTACGGAAGATAAGCTAGAAAGCGACATTATGCATTCTGAATCCACTTCTCCTTGCCTCCCAAAGCTTTTAGAACCCCCAAAAGAGAATCATAGGCTACAAGTGCCATCTGATGACAAAACTATCCCACAAATAAGCTTCCAAATGGAAGAGAGCATGTCTGACTCAGGAACTATGCTTAGCACTTCATCGCAAGCCTCTGCACAAAGGTCAAAGCCAAAAGTGGTTAGTCCTGAATTCAAAGGCCATGATTTCTTAACAGCGGATGTGAGCTCTATCACCTCGGATTACTCTACAACATCATCGACTATATACATGACTGGGTTAGACCCAAATCCTATCAGCCCAGAGGTCCAGTCTGTGGCAGAAAGCAAAGGAGAGGAAGCAGATGATGAGAGAAGTGAACTTATTAGCGAGGGCCGGCCGGTGGAAACAGACAGTGAAAATGATTTCCACATATTTGCTTCAAGCCTTGCCTTCAATAGGCAACATCGAAGCAAAGAGGAAGACCCACCAAGGAATGTTCAAGCGAACGCTGAAGGAAGTCCCAGTTGCACAGAAGGAAGTATAACCCCAAGATTGGACACACGAAGGTTTAGCTCTCATAAACTTATTGAATGTGACACTTTATCGAGGAAAAAGTCCGTACGCCTAAAGACAGACAGTGAATGTTCTGCTGAGAGCAAGAATGAGGAAACGCTATCAGATGCACATGAGGTGATGAAAAAAAGTAGGTCCCCAATCAATGTGGACACCACTGCAAATAATGAGCCTGAAGAGCCTGCCTGGAGAATTAAAATAACAGATCGGCTCAAACTGCGCCTTAAAGCGTCTGCAGATGACATGTTTGGAATAGGAAGTCAAAAAGCACATGCCGCTGAGACCCGAAAGAAGAAAAACATTCGGAGGAGGCACACACTTGGGGGACAGAGAGACTTTGCTGAAATCAGTGTTTTAAATGCTTGGAAAATCAATGAGCCAAGTTCCAAGGAAGTTGAACTTTCTGCTGTGGATCGCTTGAAGCCAAAGTGTCCTTCCCAGGACCTCTCTATTTCCGACTGGCTCGCCCGGGAACGTTTACGCACTAGCACATCTGAGCTCAGCACGGTGGAGCCTGAAGAGAAACACATTAGTGAGACCACTGGTCAGAAAGAGTCGGTCTCTCCCAGCCCACCACCATCATCATCTCCATCACAAGTAAGCACAGCCGACATTCCAACCGGAAGCGAAAGCCCGTCCCTCGGAACAGCACCCCAGTCTGACGATCAAATGAATGGTGACAGCTTCCAGAGCAAAAACAAAAACAACTTCAGTCCTGCCGTCGATGCTCACCCTCATAAACTCTCTGGTACTCAAGTAGTCCGATCTCGATTTTACCAGTACCTTTAAACGCTACCCACAGTTGCAGTTTATCGCTTCTAGTTGATTTACATGTATATCTTGTGCCTGAACTTTATTTTTTTTTGTATTTTGTTTTTCAGCCTTTTTAGAGCTGAATTCATTCATAGGCCCTGTGGAACGTCTTCACAGAGCTTAGCTGCAGCCAGATGAACAGGACTGACAGAATTAACTTGATTTTTTTCTTTTTAATGGAAGTACTCACAAAATCTGAACAATTAATTTGGAGATAAATGCTTCTTTGTGCACACTGCTAGTTGTGTTTGCTACTTCATTATCTGTCACAATAACACACATCCTTCTGACTTACGTCCAAAGTCAGGGATCTGCAACCTTGAGTCTCTACCCAGAATTCCCTGATATCTAAAATAAGATCATATAAATAAGTATCTCAAATCGAAAACCTTTCTATTAGGAGATTGTTGGGAGTTTACCCATTGGGGAACCAAACGTTCCAGATCCCTGGCTCCAAGTAAAGTGCCTCATGAATTCATCCGTTTCGCTAGGGTGCCATATTGTTACATGCTAATTCGAGAAACATGAACTGTGAACAAATCCATAGCATTTTATCCGTGATCAATTTCCATTCAATTCTACTGATTTTTTAACAGGCGGATTCCGAGCTTCCATTCCTACGCATTCCAGTCAGATCTCCCAGTTTTATACAAAAAAAAAAAAAACTTTTAATACCGTTTTGAGTTTTATGTGACTTGAATTTTTAATCTTTCTGTAAGATACAGTAACTTAAATGTATATACTAAATGTGTATCTTTTCTTCAGATACCAGATTTGATATAAATGTAAAATAGGCATGTAGATAGTGAATCGGTTTCTTTTATTGCAAAAGAATATAATTCTGCATGAAGTCCCAATAAAATCTTGTACCATGCCTGTGAGCAGCACACAAACAGAAACACTGGAAATAAAAAGTATTTGGTGATCACTTTTTTTTTTTTTTTAAATAATATATTCATCTTGCACTTTTTTCCCCCCTTAGTTTTTCGATCCACGCGCATTTTACTTTCCCCAAATAGGAGCCATGGCACATGGGTGGATTTTGACACTTCACCTTGCTCCAAACAAAAGAGCAGTCACATTTGGCCTTCTTTAAAACTAAATACCCAAAATCAAACCCTGTGCCATTGCCCTAATTGCTCCTTAAAGGAGAACTAAACCCTAAAAATGAATTTTGATAAAAATGGCATATTTTACATATTGAACTTATTGCACGAGGCTAAAGTTTCAGCTTGTCAATAGCAGCAATGATCCAGGACTTCAAACTTGTCACAGGGGGTCACCATCTTGGAAAGTGTCTGTGACACTCACATGCTCAGTGGGCTCTGAGCAGCTGTTGAGAAGCTAAGCTTAGGGCTCGTCACTAATTATCCAGCAGATAATGAGGTTGGTCTGTAATATAAGCTGATGCTACAGGGCTGATTATTAAATTCTGATGCTAATTGCACTGGTTTCTGTGCTGCCATGTAGTAATTATCTGTATTAATTACTAATCAGCCTTATATTGTGACATTTCTATTCTATGTGTACTGTATATTGTGAGTGGGTCCCTAAGCTCAGTAAGTGACAGCAGCACAGAGCATGTGCAGTGAATCAGCAGAAAAGACGATTGGGAGCTACTGGGGCATCTTTGGAGACACAGATCTGTATTGCTAAATGGCTCTGGTTGCCTTGGGCTGTTACAGAAGCACAAAACAAAATGTACAACATTTCTAGCTACTTCTTTAGTTTAACTTTCTTTGACTTTTATGTATAATTCCCATGGTAACAAAGGTAACTTCTCTTTGTGTAAAATAGGTGTCCTCCCAAATCACTTAAAACTTATTAAAAACTACTTTAAAGTGCTTTCTCTCTCAACAGTTGAATGGGATGAAAGTGGGGGAAATGGGTGTTTTAGCACTATTAATAGAAACTGAGGGGGGGGGTGCATTACTTGTTCCAGATCACTTACTGGTAAGTTAAAGGGCAAGTATTAGTGTTTTGATTTCCACTCCATCTATTGGTCATCAGTGTACAGTGTGTACCATACTACGTCATGATAAATATCACCACTGATTCATTACAAAGGTGCAGTTTTAAGCAGTCAAGGTTGCGGAATCCATTGCTTTTAAAGTCTGATTGAAAGCTCTTGGACAAAGCTTTATCACAACCTTACACACTTCTCTTGTATTTTATCCCTTACATCCATTTTCTTTTTTTTAGGCAGGGACTGGAGAGAATGGCATAAGATTGGGTTGCTCATTCAGTAAGTGTCTCCTGATGCTTCTTTTATCCTTTTATATCATATTGAGCATTAGAACTGACCTGTGATATGTCAGGGGTTGCTTCCTGCATCAGTAAACTAACATTTTTGCTGTTTGTTTATTATTTTCTGGCCCCGCTAGCACTGAACATCAGGATGCAATCTTGTTAAACCGTAATCAAATGATCGGTGTAAATATTACTAAAAAAAGAGGTGCCCTTTGAGTACATCAAAGAGCACCTATCACAGCCAAAATCAAACACATATTAACAATCTGACCAGTACAAGCTAAACAGGTTTAATCAAACTACATATATAGTTTTTTGAAAAAACTGCAGGTTTTAAAAAAAATCCCTTACTTTTTCAAATGGGTTCTTTCACTGAGGGAGGCCATACTGTGACTATAACAGAGACTCTAATATTCAGATTTCAGGAGCATGCTCAGATTGTAACACTGCTCAGAGTATTCTACCCAGAATGCCTTGTTTTAGTAAACTCCTCCACTAGAAGTATCAGGAGATTTCCCTATCTTGTCCCCCGCTGGTGATGTTATTATGCAAATGAAGGGCACACACTAACTTCCAGCAGGTGGCAGCACTACTGAACAGCAGCTAACACACAAGTTTGGCTGATTTGAAAATAGCTTAGAAGGGTTGATAAGGAACAAGGAATTTCAACTGAGCATGTGCGAGATTTCAGAGCTGCTGTTGGCTGGGAAGATATAGGTAGGAGGAGCCAGTGAAATCTAAGATGTCTGCCTCAGCTAGAACTGCAGGGGAGATAGGGGAGATCTTGCAGAAGGAATAGTGAGCTGATCATTTACATTATACAAACAATTCTAACTGTTTTAAAAATCGGATTTCTTGAACTTTCACAGTGTATTTACTTAGTGAATGATTTTGGTCATGCCCTTTAAAAAAAATTTTCCACTGCCATATAATGAAATTGAAGCAACAGCTCCACCTGCTGGTCATGCCAGGCTACATACAGTTGGTTGTAATTTTGTGCGAAAAGCCAAGTCTTGTGATGTTGCTCTGCTCACAAAATGAAGTTTATTTAGCAGATAAGAGCCATCTGATGTTACTCTGGTCAGCCTACTAGAGCCAGTCAGCTGGAATGAACAGCAGCTAAGGAGCATGTTATACTTAAGACTACTGATTGCTGAAAACGTTTTTCCTCGCAGCCTGCACTCCAGTTGGGGGAAACAGATTTTTTTTCCCCCAAAAATAATGTGCCTCAATAGCGCTATCTATCCCACGGAAGATGTAACGCCCAATGCTGGCAGCCATGCAGTGGCGGATCTACCGGTGGCGCAGGGGGTGCGAGCAGGCCAGGGCCCACACAGCCTCAGGGCCCCCCGGCAGCTCATGCACCACTGAAATCCGGGCCGAAAATCATGTACAGTTACGTTACTGCAGCCATGCTTGCTGATGTGCATGTATATAATAGAGTTTCCCAGTCTGTACATTCATATGATGCAGAAGCGGTGGGTGAACACGCTAAGTTTACATCACATGCATGAGCATAATTAGCATTCTGGGGCACTTGCTCATTATGTACATGCTTGTGCCCCAACATGGCCACCCAAACTAGGGGCTCCCTCCCAGCAGGGGTAACTTTCACACTGCTTAGGGGCACTAAAACTATGCTTCCCCCTACCAAGCACAGGCTCAATGAGCTCATACCTCTTGTGGGGGCAAACTTTTTCATTTATAGGCACCCTTTAAAGGAAAACTAAACCGTAAAAATTAATGTGGCTAAAAATGCCATATTTTATATACAGAACTTATTGTAGCAGCCTAAAGTTTCAGCTTGTCAATAGCAGCAATGATCCAGGACTTCAAACTTGTCACAGGAGGTCACCATCTTGGAAAGTTTCTGTGACACTCACATGCTCAGTGGGCTCTGAGCAGCTGTTGAGAAGCTAAGCTTAGGGCTCGTCACTAATTATCCAGCAGAAAATGAGGTTGGTCTGTAATATAAGCTGATGCTACAGGGCTGATTATTAAATTCTGATGCTAATTGCACTGTACTGATGTGTGGGTCGATGTCCAACCTCCCACCGCCCAAGCCTGACTTCCGGGTTCCTTTTATAGACCCGCGCCAACCCGCCCCACAGATGACGTCAAAAAAGGGGCGGGGTGAGCAGGCTCACTGCTATAAAACGCAAAGCCGGCAGTTTAAGGTGCAAATGGGGCTGCAAGATCGGCCCGAACCCAACCGACCCACGGGTATCGGGCCAGGAAGCACATCGCTATTGCACTGGTTTCTGTGCTGCCATGTAGTAATTATCTGTATTAATTACTAATCAGCCTTATACTGTGACATTTCTATTCTATGTGTACTGTATATTGTGAGTGGGTCCCTAAGCTCAGTAAGTGACAGCAGCACAGAGCATGTGCAGTGAATCAGCAGAAAAGAAGATGGGGAGCTACTGGGGCATCTTTGGAGCCAGATCTTTACTGCTAAAGGGCTGTGGTTGCCTTGGGCTGGTACAGAAGCCTTAAACTTAATGTACAGCAGTTCTAGCTACTTCTTTGGTTAAGCTTTAGTTCTCCTTTAAAGACAACAAAACTCTATGTAAGTTTTGTTAAAAAACGACACTGTTATAACAAAGAAAAAGCTATTCAGTCAATACTGAAGAACGGGTTGCTTCGATAGATCAGCATTGTTGTATTTGGAGATTTGTTACAGGTTTATGGATAATAGATCTCTTACCTGAATTACAACACGTGAGATATTCTTATGCAAGCCTTGTTCTACTGCTGTATAGTTTCAGGGACGCCTAATGACGACTGTTGTGAAGAAATGTGTTAAAGGGATCCTTCACCTTTTTGCATAGTCCTACCAAAGTGGTATAATATACTTTTCCCGATCTCAATTCTTGGGTACAGCACTTACGTAAAGATCGGCAGCAGAGGGACATCAGAATGAAGAAATTGTAGATAATTGCTATTAGGAATGCACCAAATCCACTATTTGGTATTTGGCCGAATCCGTTGTGAAAGATTTGGCCGAATACCGAACCAAATCGTAATCCTGATTTGCATATGCAAATTAGGGGCAGGAAAGGAAAAAGTGTGAACTTCCTTGTTTTGTGATGAAAAGTCACGTGATTTCCTTCCCCACCCCTAATTTACATATGCAAATTAGGATTTCGGTTCGGCCAGACACAAGGATTCGGCCAAATTCATATCATGCTGAAAATGGCCGATTCCTGGATTCGGTGGATCCCTATTTGCTATAGCTCATGCCCTGGCTTTTCATTCAGTGACATTGTGATAATCCAGTTGGCTGGATGAATGAGAGAGAGACTGTATTGTTCGCATTATGTTCCATGGGAAATATAAATATTGAGAAAATCTATATCGCTATATTTAACGAACAACCATTTCTCATGTAACCTTAACCTAATAAATATCTGAATGAAAATCGTGAAACAGGAGGGAGATATAGACAATGTACTTTAATAAAATCCGAACTCCGTGGGTCACATTTCAGTGGTGCTCTACTGTATATAGACAAGCTGATTATTGACAGTGTCTTGAGATCTACTGATCACCAGCTAAACCTCTACTGGAAAAGAAGAAAAGACTGTCCAATGTATGTAACGTGTTAAACTCCCAAAGAGGTAACCCATACGCAAAGGGGCAGATGTATCAAGGGTCGAATTTCGAGGGGTTAAATCCCTTGAAATTCGACTGGGGAATAGAATCGAATAGGGAATTCAGGCGAATTTACGCGCTGGCGAATATTCGAATGGGCGAATATTTGCACGGCGAATAGTCGCACGATCGAATATTTGATCGAAGGATTTTCATTCGATCGAATGATCGATCTAATGCCTTTGTATTCAATCAAAAACGTAGGTTTAATCTGGCGAAGTAGGCAGTCGAAGTATTTTTAAGAGACAGTACTTTGACTATCGAATGGGTGAATAGTCGCAGCGGTTTTTCGCTCGATCTATTAGAATCATTCTACTCATTCTAGTTGAGGAGCACAGAAAACGACTTGAAATCCAAGTTTTTTTCCCTCTATTCATTCACCCGAGCTTGGTGAATGTGCTCCAAAGTGTTATAGTAAATGGACCCAAGACGTCCCTAATTTGGAACTGGATGACTGGGATGACATAACAGCAACCTTTGTTCCTACGGTAATTAGTAGTGGAGATTATACAGCATAAGATGATACATAGATTGTATTATACCCCAGTACGTTTGCATAATATGAGATTGACCCCAGATAATTTGTGTTATAAATGTGGTCTAGACCCAGGTACCTTTATGCATGCTTTTTGGTCCTGTACGGTGATCAATACCTATTGGAAGACTGTAGCTATGTATTTGCAAACTTATCTGGACTTTCCTCCGGTCATGTCGCCGGAATTTTTTTTTGCTATATTATTGACCAATTAATCCTAAACGACAAATGTTTCGGTTATTACTCTTTTATGCAAGGAAATTTATTGCACTTAAGTGGAAACTCCAAGACCCCCCTACGGTATCATTATGGAAAAAATTGATTAAGGAAGCGCTTCCCATAAATAGACTGACCTACATGAGTAGAGGTTGTCCAGAAAAATTTGTTAAAATTTGGGATGCATGGGCTACGTACGTGTCAAGAAACCAACACAGAGATGGACTAAAGGTGGCCATACACGGGCCGATAAAAGCTGCCGACAGACCGTGTCGGCAGCTTATTGGCCCGTGTATGGGGGCCCCCGACGGGCTTCCCCGATCGAGATCTGGCCGAAAGTCGGCCAGATCTCGATCGGATGGGATTAAAAATCCCGTCGGATCGCGGCCGCATCTGTTAGTTGATGCGGTCCCGCGATCCGACTGCCCGTTTGGCGAACGCTAGGATCCGATCGTTGGGCCCTAGGGCCCACGATCGGATCAGCCCGATATTGCCCACCTCAAGGTGGGCATATCGGAGGGAGATCCGCTCGTTTGGCGACATCGCCAAACGAGCGGATCTATCCGTGTATGGCCACCTTAACTCACCTGGTATAATATAATTACTGGACTGGCCAATGGGTGGCCCAACCACCATCCCCCTCCAACCATCCACCTCACTTCTTCCCTCCCCCTTTTTATTTTTTCTTCCCACAATATGATTTGTGTTATTGTTAAATGCAAAAATAAAGGCTTTATAAAAAAAATAAATGAATACAAATGATGACATGCTGCGGGCCAATAGAGTTTAATGGTGGCCATAGACGCACAGATAATATCGTATGAAACAAATTTTCCTATGATATTCGCTGTGTGTATGGTGGGAGACGAGCCGACTGATATCGGCAGAAGACTTGGATATCGGTCGTCTCGTCGATCGGGCTGGAAGGAAAATTTTGATCGGCTGCATTTTAAGGCACCCAAACATCGGCCATTGTTAGTGCTGAATCGTCGGATACCGGTAGAATTCTATTGTTTCTCCCTGTATATCTGACCATTCAGCTCTACACGTGTGTATTGAAACAAACGATTTTTCTGGGAAACATCTTTTCTATGGCCACCTGAACTGCCTTCACAACCGTCACTATTGAATAATGTTTGGGTTTGTAGTACAGGTATGGGACCTGTTATCCAGAATGCTCGGGACCTGGGGTTTTCCGGATAATGGATCTTTCCGTAATTTGGGTCTTCGTGCCTTAAGTCTACTGGAAATTCATTTAAACATTAAATAAACCCAATAGGCTGGTTTTGCTTCCAATAGGGATTAATTATATCTTAGTTGGGATCCAGTACAAGCTACTGTTTTATTATTACACAGAAAAAGGGAATCATTTTTAAAATTTTGGATTATTTGGATAAAATGGAGTCTATGGGAGACAGCCATTCCGTAATTCGGAGCTTTCTGGATATCGGGTTTCCGGATAAGGTGTCTTATACCTGTATATTACTGGTTTATTGATAACTGATCAGGCTTGCGTGAGGTTCTCAGACAGTTCCAGAGTGTCGTAGCCTTGGCTCTACACTGGAGCAGAACTTTGCTGGAAGGTACATCATCATTCATGTTGGCCAAGGTAAGGGCTACTGACTGGAGCAGCCATGATGATTTCATTTCCATTAGAATATTCTCTTGGTATAGATTTACATTTATTGCCATTTTAAAAGTTTAATCTAGACCATGCAAAGTAATTACAGCCATGCCATTCTATAGCACTATGACATTATACCTCCCAACTGTCCTGTTTTTTGTGGTACAGTCCTGATTTTGACCGCTCAGCCCGCAGTCCTGGGTTTCATACTGAAATGTCCCGACTTTCTCTTTGATCTTCTGCACTGACGCCAGAAAAAGATATGTTTCGGAAACTTTATTAAAATAAGAGCCTTTTTGGCAGAGAGCCCAGAACACCTGCTCTTGGATACTTTTGTAACAATTTAAGATCAGCAAAGAAACAATTCTAATTATTTAAGATAAGAAGATCTCCTGGGAGAACTGACACTAGCAGCTTAAAGGGCAATTCACTTTCATTAGCAAAACTGTGATAACACATAAAACATTGCACTAAAGCTCCCAGAAATGTGTTCAAGCTTTCATAAGGGGCAGATTTATCAAAGTGTGAATTTAGAACTCCCCACAGAAAAACGCCTCCATTTTCTATTCATTCCTATGGGATGTTTAGAATCTTATTTGTTGAGTTTTTCTGTGGTGAGTTCCACACTTTCGCAGATTTTCCAGCAAAGCAAAACTGGAGAAATTCGCCCATCACTGTCTGGCAGCTCAGTAATTCCGGCGCAGGCTCTGAACTGTTACAATTCTGCAACATTTAGTTGATACATTTCTCAGCAGCATCTCTGGAGTATTAGCAACTATTGTATCAATTCTAACAGCTGCCTTTAATGAAACTCAGAGATTCTGCTCAGCAGGGACAAAAATAAGAAATGTATCAACTAAATGTATCAATTTAGAACAGTTTACAGGGTCGGCGACCCCCCTCCCAGAGCTGCTTTACACTTCAATATTCGATATTAACTGTCACACATATAAAATAAAAAGTCATTATTTCTGGTGAACAATCTGAAACCAACTAGTTGTTGTCTAGTGAAGGTGAAAAGCCTTTTAAGGACAGTGGCTTAAAGGGAGATTTGTAACCCACAATAAAAATGCTCAACAAATCTCTGGAAAATGCATCTCCATTGGAAATAACTGAAATCTCCACGGTAAAACCAAGTTTCCGTCTTCCGTAGTTGCCACGGGAGGAAACTTCAGGCGACTTTGCGGTTACCTCTGGCGGTTTCACTTATTTCCAATGGTGGCGCATTTTCGGGAGATTTGTCGCCCGCAGTTGTGCATAAATAATCAAACCTCCCCGTCGGCCATTGCCTTATACTTCTTTACTAGAATGCAAATGCACAGAGAGAAACCGCAATGCTTTGCATTTATCTCATGGGGAACAAACATTCATCCCTGATGGTGCGCAGGTTGCAGTTGGTGGATGCTGCAGCTTGGCGATCCCCTGCCATTACACTGGAAATAATGTTTGAAGTTTAGCCATTGCATTATGGAAACTTAAATGAAACTTAAAATAAACTTAAAGTGTGCAGAAAGGTGAGATGCGGTTCAGTTGTTTTCCACTAGATGTCACCACAATCCCACCTACAGGGAAGCCCGAGCGCATTCCATGATGCAGAGTCGCAGCATTCAATAGAATAGGTATCCAGCCAACTGTGATAAAATCAGAACTCTGTGATTTTTACTCTCAAATTATATGTTTATTTGTGTATCGCTGCATGTTATTCAACCACTCTCTCCCCTCGGAGCACAGATCTATGTGCCCAAGTTTGCACAGATACATCTCACCTAGCTTTAATGATCTAGTGACGGTATTTGCATAACTAGTTGTGACATCACAAGTTCATGATGTAAGCTCAGGCTGGTTTCTGTTTGAGTTAACTTTTAGTATGTTATAGAATGTCCTATTCCAGGCAACTTTGCAGTTGGTCTTTATTATTTATTTTTAGCAGTTCGAGTTATTCACCTTCCTCTTCTAAATTTTTCCAGCTTTCAAATCTGGGTCACTGACCCTGTTAGCCAAAAAACTACTTCTGTGTGAGGCAATTCATTTTTTTTTTTTTTTTATTACTTATCTTCCTTTTCAGTCCCCCAACCATACTTAATCCAGTCTCTTACTCAAACCACTCCTTTGTTGCTAAGAACAAAAAGACCCTAAAAACTAGACAGCAGCTGAAATAACAAACTGGAGAGCTGCGGAACACAAAAAAACAAAATAACTGAAAATCGGTGAAAATTAAAAAAGGAAGACCAATTGTAAATTGCTTTAGAATATCACGGTCTATATCATGCTAAATGTTAATCTAAAGGTGAACTGCCCTTTTAAGCAACAGGTCCTTAAATTATATATAAACCCTCAAAGCCAATAAATATGAAATCATTCAGCACTCATATAAACACTATTTGCACTTAACATGCTTTTTCAAGATATAAGATTGGCCCACTTAGAATTGAGAAAGTATCGAATGACCCTTTCTCTTCAAATTAATTTTCAGCTGGCGTTACTACCAGGTGGCAATGCAGTTTAAAATGGTTAATTTCTCGAAAACTAGGAAAAAGAAACCCATCATTCATGTAAATTGCAAAAGCGCTTAAAAGTACAGTCCGCAATTTAACCCGAATTTGTTTGTAGAATTGGCAGTTGGGAAGGCAAGTGCGTTAAAGTGTTCCTGGTTAACTTGCCCTTGTTGATTTATTGAGTAGACACAGCCAGTAGATGCCAATGTTGGAATAGGACTGCCTCCCGCCAAATAGAATGTAAATCGTGGGCGGGATGTCTCTCTACATGCAGAATTTTGTGCAAAAGGCAGTTTTTTTGTTAGATTTTGTTTGTACAGAGTGTTGCATAAATATTCGCAATTTGCGATTATGCCATATTTAAAGGAGAAGGAAATTGAATTTATTTGCAGGTGGCAAAACACAGAAATTCGCCTCGAATTCGTGCCAGGCGAATTTATTCGCCCATCACTACATGGAATTCTTAGTTTTCTAAAGTCGCCCGAAGTTGCCTCACAAGGAAACTTTGGACGACTTTGGAAAGCCGAAGCAATCCGAGTACCATCCTGCTGGCTAGAATGTAAATCGCCGGCGGGATGGCACTCGGATCGCTTCAGCTTCCTTGCGAGGCAACTTCGGGCGACTTTGGAAAACAAAGCCTTCCGAGTGCCGTTCGGGGGGATTAGTCGCCCATAAAAATTTCTTTCCTTTTAGTCGCCTGAAGAAGGGCGACTGGGCGACTAATCTCCCGGAATAGCAGCGTGTGTCTCTGTCCTTAGACAATCAATAAGTGTCCTCAGGATTTAGGAGAGATAATGTGTATATTAAACTGCAGGCGGCAGAGATATGTATAAATAACATCCAACGAAAAGAAAAATACTGTACAGCACTTTATTTCAGAAAAGTGATCATCATAGATATTTGTTACATTAGTTGTACAAATTCATCCATTTACAAAAAAAAATAATAATAATAATAATAATTATAGTAATGTGCAAACCGTTTTCCAGCTTTTCACCCCTTTCTCTCGCTTTATGGCCGCTATTATCTTAACATGCACAAGACGGGTTCCAAATGCATGTTGGAGGGACACTTGGTAGCCGCACGTTGGACACCCCTGCTATGATTAATGGACATCTATATACAAGCATCCTAACCCCCCTTTATTAAACTTTTTTTTTTTATTATGAAAAATGTAAAATTGCTTTTCTAAGACACTTTTCTTGAATTTTCCAGATATTAGAAGTTTTTAAACTGCTAATATAATGCATTTTACAACTGTGTCACCTGCTGTTCATTTGACTTTCTCTGTTCACTAACTTCATTTTCTGAGCGGACGCTGCTTTTCCCACTAAAGGAATTTTCAGACGACTATATGAGCCGTTTTTAAACTGCGGATATTTTAAAAACTACAAAAGAAAATTTAAATGGCAAAAGTGTTTAGAAGAGCACTTCGATTTTAATGTCTTCAGGGCTTACGTTTCCATTAATATCGTATCATACTGTCCCTAAACTTATCCAAAACCCAAGAGAAGGACATGACAGGCAGTATTTAAAAAAATAGAATGTGATAAATAAGCCACTCAATTGTCCTTTCGGCTTCAAATAGAGAGGCCGGGAGCCGTATATATTTACTGAGAAGAAATCTTGAGGCCAATAGCTGAACTCTAATACCTATTATAGGGTGAAGCAGTTTATAGGCTTTTTATATCTTATATATAATGATGGGCGAATCTGTGCCGTTCACGAAACACACTGAAGTCAATGGGCGTCAAAATAATTTTGCTGCTCGCGTCAATTTTCCGCAAGCGGCAAATTTCAAACACGCGACTATTTGGTCCAAATGCATTAAAGTCAATGGCGTCCAAATAATTATGACGCGCAGCAATTTTGACGCGTCACTTTTTTTTTTTGGACGCGGTGGATTTTTCCAGGTAAATTATTAATTATTAATTTGTTTGCGGCAAAATTAAGGAAATTCGCAGCAAATTCGTGTCTGGCGAGTTTATTCGCCCATCGCTACTTATATACCCAGGTCTAGGGCAGGCAAGGGACCATTAAGTCCAACTGAAGAACTGCACCTACTGCTCCTAAGGGCAAGGCCAGACATTGGCGTTTTATAAAAAGGACAGCCAGGCGTAAATACGCCACTGAAACCACACGCAACCGTCAATATGCGTTTTTCAGCACGTAGGTTTCTTTTCCCAGCATGCACTCCTCATTGTTCTCATTGAATTTGGACGCCATATTTAAAATACGCTGCGAATTTACGTAAAGTGTGGTTTCAAACGTGCAGATCCCATAGAGTCTATTGATTTGATAGTTTCTTGACGTATTGGCGTTTCTGCTAAAAAACGTCAATACTGGCGTCCTGTGGCGGATTTCAGCTTGTAAGCGCCCTGTGTGAATTGTCATAGTGCGTTTCCATTAGTTTCAGTGGTAGTGCAGTTTAGGCGTATTTACTCCTGGCTGTTCTTTTTTAAAAACACAACATAAAAAACGTTGCAAAAACGCCACGTCTAGCCTTGCCCTAAGCCTCCAACTGGACCTAATCTAAGTCATCACTATCACCAGCCTGGCAGCCTCATGTATCACTGGCTGACCCAGTTTTTCTGCTTGACTCTTCAAACAAAATACATTGTATCAATATGAAAATAGAATGGTAAAATGATCATCTAAAGCAACGAGATGTACAGTCGACAAAAATAGAAATCTTTCATTTTCGCCAGCATTAAAGTAAAAGAAAATAACCTTTTTGCAGATATAATTTCATGCTAGCATATTTTTTTTTTTGTAGCTGCAGACTTCATAGTTAAAAAATATTTAATATAAAATAATCTCTGTCCTTGCAATCTTTCACCTGTTCCTTGTCACGCAAGCCCACGCATACACAATATTTACACACACTCCTTGCCAGGCTCCATGATGCTGAACACAGAACATGGATTAATTACAATGGCAAAAGGTTTGGCTGGACTCTTGTTAGTCTATGACTTGTGCACATGAGCTGTAGAATGAGGAGTTGGTGGCACCCCGTGGTGGACCTATTAACAGACATGGTGAGCTTAAGAGGTCTCCTTTGCATTCAGGCCTTTGCTTGCATTTCCGTTCTGTGACTTGTAGCTGGTGAAGCTAGGTGTGTGGATTGTGCGGACACTCTTCACACCTTGAGTCAGTGAAGAGGGAGAGACAGAAGAAGGGGGAGAAGAACTAGAAGCAGTAGGAGAGGGAAGAGCTGGTCTACCATTTGAGGCCTGCGGTGAGAATGAAAGATGGTGACCTTTATACGTAGGTGGGGGCTGAAGTTTTGAGGAGCCGTTGTGAGCAGGACGTATGAGGGCTGAGGAGTTAATGGTGCGGCTAGCTTGAATGTTAGAATGGGCAACAGAAACATGTGACTTCACAGGAGGGTTAGGGGGGTTAGAGGTGTCACTTGACTGAGCAGGCACAGAGCCACTTTTCCCAGTGTTAGAGGAAAAGCCTGGAATCTTAGAAACAGATAAAGAAGGGGTAGAAGCCTTAACATCCCCACCAGCTTTCTTAGTACCTCCGTTAGCCTGCAAATAAAGATGGCAGGAGACAGGTTTGTCAAAATGCTTCATGAAATACACCAATAAAGGCAACGGAGAAAAGTCCCATGTATACCTTATCCCCCTCCCTGGAACCAGGAGAATCTTTCCAAAGCAAAGAGAGAATTTAGCTAACAGAGTTAAGTAGGGTACCAGGAAGCAAAGGCTAGTCATGTCAACCAACGGGTGACTCCTTTCCAACACTGGCCATGCTTTAGGATTAATAGTACAGAATGAAGCCATTAATGCAGTGCACTGAACGTACCCGGGTTAGTACTGAAGAGCTGAACCCCACCGAACCCCACTTTCAAGTGCCGCATTACCACACAAAGTTGTGTCCTGTTCGTTCATCGTAGCCGAATGTCTTGAGGTTGAGCAAAGCAAGAGATGTTTTACGGCAGGCATGCATAAGTATGGTAAAAGTGAGAGAGGGTTTTTGTTTTCATGCCCCCCGATCCAGGTGTTTAGCTAAAGAATTGAGAAAGCAAACAATCCTTGTTTCGGATATGTTTAGTCTGTTACGTGGCTTGAAGTTTAGAAGCATTAAGTCTTTTTCCCAAGGGGTGGCCTAGGGTAAAACTACCTGTCTGTATTGGCGCTGCGGCTCCTGCAGTTTGGGCTGTTTGCTAGTTTTGTCCACGTTTGCTTGCCTACTTTTAGAAGACATTGGGATTGGCATTCTGCTGGTTTGTGGTCCTCCATTTGAACCCTAGAGGAACAACCAAAGGAAAAGAAATAGAAATAATGACAAATATCAGAAATCAGGTGTTCTGTCGCAGACTGTGCTCATGCCATGCCCTGCCAATATCAAACCCACCTTTAGTCATGCAAAGAAAACATTTCAGGGTTATGGTCAGAAAACAACACGCAATCATGACATTGATTTATCAGAATCATTGCAAACACAAGTGCCATTGATCATTGTATTTGATTTGCCCATCACCAAGGAAACAAGTATATTAAACCGACAGCATGTTAGAAACTACAGGGAAAGCCAGCCACCTGAAGAACAACAATCAAGTCATTCGCCACCACTGTTCACCATGATTCGGTCAGTATTAGACACGGGGCTTCTTTTGTGGAGATACCTTACGTGCTGCAGTCGGAATGGAGGAAGGGGTCGATAGAACCGGTTTTGTTTCTTCTGCTGGTTCCACCGCCCCAGTCTTGATGTCACTGGAGACTTTCTCTCTAGTCTCTAAAACCTCTGTCCTCATTATGGGTGCCATTTCACTCATCAGGGTCTCTTGCTGCTTTATAGTTTGCTCAAGACTGTCTAGAATCTTGTATGTGGTTCTCTTTATCTCATCAGTCCGTGACACCTGAATGTCTGTCTCCAAACTCCCTGCTTCAGCTTCAGAGCTGGATTTGGCATTTTCCTCTTTGCTGTTGGATCTTACAATTTCAAACCTCTTTGCTTCTTTGTGTTGCTTTATAGTCCCATCTGGTTCTTCTTCCTCTTCGTAGACCACAACCTGTAAAGTTTTCTTCCCCGTTTTTGTCCCTGTCCGGATTGCTTGGGTGAGAGCAGCGAGCTGTTTTTTGGGAAATTTAAATTTGAATTTCTTTTTGACATCTTGCCGTTGGCCAAACTGATCATCACAAGCTTCAGACTTGTCATCATCTGTGAAATGGGTCTGTGTGGCATTTGCATCTTCGAAGATCGTCTTTTTCATTTCAGCCAAAGATGGATAATTGAATCGGTACTTGTTTTCCAAACCAGGACCCTCCGCGGATACTTTAATGGTATGTTCCATTGGTAACTTCTGCTTTGATTCCTGGGATGGAGATACTTCTGTTTCCTCTTCCTCTTCTTCTTCTATTTTGGCCTGTGACATATGTTTTTCTAGATCATCATCACCTTCCTCAAATATTGTTGAAAGTCTCTTATATGCTGACTTAATATCCATTGGTTCATCAAATATGATGATGACCGGTTTCTTGTCAGTGCAAACCATGGGGTCTTCAGATCCTACATTTACTAAATTCCCAGAGAGTATTTTCTCATTATTTCCTCTATCAATGTTGAAAGTTTGTACATCTTCCCCTCTACGGTTGACAATGTCCTGAACCTCTCCAGTTGAAAGCACCTGGACTTTAGTTTTAGTTATCATGAAAGCAATATTATCTGCTGGAGATTTTGCTTCGGTCGGTGACGTTGTTGGAGAATCGGTTTCCTCAGACTGTTGTTGACTAAGACTTCTTCTGGATGACTTATTTCTCAGTACAACAGTTTGACCCACATCCATATAAGGCATTTCCTGCTCATTTAATGGCTTTAAAGTTGACAGATGACTTTCTACCACCTTTTCCTTCTCTTCATGCAAAATATCCCCAACTTTGACATTTAAAACTTCTGTTTTGTGTTGAGGTTTTCCACTCTCTGATTCCTTCAATGCATTAAATTTGATGGTTCTCTTCTCAAGGATTCCTGGGATGACAAGTGGAGACATATCTTCTTTTTCACATTCTTTGTCCGGTGAGATCTCTTTATCAGTTTGGCTCTCTCTACATTTCTCCCTTCCTGTAAACAGACTGTAGGTGGATTTCTCATTCACAATAATTGTATCCCCCTGCCTAATCATTGTAGAATCAGATGCTGGAATTAGTACATTTTGTATTTTCCACTTTTCTTCTGGGCTTTCAGAATTTAAACACTCTTTTGAAACTGTGCATGAAACCTAGGAGGGAATTATTAGATGTTAAATTGACTTTTTTACACTTTATGGTACCTATTGCAGTAAGTATTTTTATATTGTATATCCCTCGACCACATAAAAACAACTTGAAAACAAATGACTGTTCTAAGATTCATATAGACCAGGCCCTGGCATCACAGATATGAGGAGAGCAGTGTCGGACTGGCCCACCGGGATACCAGGAAAACTCCCGGTGGGCCCAGGTTTCAGTAGGTCCTCCTGGTTCTACATTTGGCCTATTTCATGGCCATTCCCTATTTCTAGGCTAAATTTAAAAAAAGAGGGTAAAAAGATGGAATAATAGATTATAGTAAGTAAAGAAAAGAGATTAGGAGAATAGAGGTTGAGTGAAGAGAGGAAGAAAATAGTACTGAGAGTGGGCCCTTACTCTAAGGTTTTTTGATGGCCCCCTGGTGTCCCAGTCCGAGACTTGAGGACAGTATCAATTTTACTCCTTTCAGAACTCAAAACTCAGCATTTTATTTAGGGAGAGATGTTTTTATGGTCCCTAACCAAGGAAATACCAAGGGACCAACGAAATCCCTAACCAGCTGCTTAAAGAACTTGGTGGCATCCTTAAAGGGCATGTAAAGGCAAAAAATAAAATCCCATTTTTACTTTCTTTAATGAAAAAGAAACCAATTTACTTTAATTAAAAACTGTGTACCTTTTTTATAAGGAACCTGACTGTATGCAGTGAAATTCTCCCTTATCTTACCTGCTGTTCATAAGTATGATTGTTTCCCTGCAGAGCAGTTAAGGAACATCTGACAATTCCTATCCACAGCAGTAAATGAAGAGAGAATTTCACTGCATACAGTCAGGTTTCTAATAAAAACGGTTTTTAATTCAAGTATATTGGAGATAGATTTCTTTTTAATTAAAGAAAGTAAAAATGGGATTTTATTTTTTTTTGCCTTTACCTGCCCTTTAAAGGAGAAGAAATACCATTTTCTACTTTGTGGTGCCAAAAGTTAGGCCACAAGAAGACCTGTAGAAGTAGGAAGAGGATCGCTCCGTGGTGCTCATTAGAAGAACCCTGGGCCAGTGAGGTTTTCTGTTAATCGGAAGCACCAGCCTGGGGTGTAACGTAGGTAAAAGCAGCCACTTGGGGGTGTCTAACTTTTGGCACCCCAAGTGTAAAATGGTATTCCTTCTCCTTTAATGCAAACACTTTGGATATTCGCCCCTTCATTAAATCTAGAAGTCTGAATTTTAAAAAAAATCAAGTTTTCATTTTTTTTTTGTATGCTAGGGATCAGAAAAAAAACACAACTGCAAAACTCATATATTCTAACATGTATAAATCAGCCTTGCCATGACTGCTTACATTCCATTTGGTTACAAATTATCTTTTGTAGCACAGGAGCCTCCTTTTTATGCAGACTAGCCACTTAGAATAGAATTTCGCACTTAATTGAACAAATGTTAATTTAAAAATTTAAGAAGCAAGACAAACTTGGTACCCATTCTATAAGGGCAGAACTACATGGGCGATTTAGGTCCGATCCGACGCCAAGCGACAAAACACTGGCGTCAAGTCGCATCAGACTTGATGCCAACTTTTCATCGCATGGTCACGGATCGGACCTAAATCGCCCATGTAGTTCTAACCTAACTAAGGGCTCTTACTGACGAGCGTTTTTACCTGCGCTCCCCTGCGTTCCGTTTTTCTGCGTTCAGCTGCAGGGGAGCGCAGGAATAGACGCATTACAGTTTTTCCAATGGGGCTGTACTCACACAGGCGCATGTAGGCGCCGAACGCAGGAAAAATGCAGCATGTTGCGTCTCAACCTGCGTTCGGCGCCTACACGCGCCTGTGTGAGTACAGCACCATTGGAAAAACTGTAATGCGTCTATTCCTGCGCTCCCGTGCGGCTGAACGCAGAAAAACGGAACGCAGGGGATCGCAGGTAAAAACGCTCGTCAGTAAGAGCCCTTATAGAAGATTTTCAAAGCAAGACTGCTGCCTGAGAGCAGAATGAGAAACTCCAGTGTAATTGAAAGCACATGTGAAAGAGCAATGCAATGGCCATGGCCCATACAAAATAGGAAGAAACCCCTTCAAACCCAAAATTTTGCTTAAAATTCAGCCAAATCCCAGGCTTTTCCCCAAGTTTCAGATCCATCTGAACCAGATCTGAATTCATTATCCATTTGACTGGCAAATCCCTAGACACTGACATTGGAACACGGCATTAATATAAGCTGAATCAAAACACATTTTTATTGCAAAGGATTTGGTTTCAACGTGATATTTTGCCAGATCCGCCGTCCAGGATTCAATAAGTGGCTAAATCCAGGAAATATGGATTGGATTAATTTCTAATTTAAGAAATAAACAAAAAACTGCTGCGCTAATATGTGAGTTGCTAAACATGTAAATACTTGCAGGAAACCACTGAAGAGAAGAGAATTGATTGTGTCCGCTCATATGTCTGTTTATTTTTATTCCTATAGCGCTACTTGTGTATACAGCTCTGTCCAACACTGTAGTTATAAGTACAGGTATGGGACCTGTTATCAAGAATACTCAGGACCTGGGGTTTTCCGAGTAATGGATCTTTCTGTGATTTAGATCTTCATACAATGTCTACTAGAAAATCACGTAAACATTAAATAAACCCAATAGGCTGGTTTTGCTTCCAATAAGGATTAATTATAATTTAGTTTGGATCAAGTACAAGGTACTGTTTTATTATTACAGAGAAAAAGGAAATCATTTTTAAAAAATTGGGATTTTTGATTATAATGGAGTCTATGGGAGACACCCTTTCCGTAATATGGAGCTTTCTGGATAACAGGTTTCTGGATACCTATATATGCTGTGCTTTATGGTCACATATGACCCTTTTTTGCCAGGTTTTCAATCTGATTTATTTTAGGGACAGCCTGGTGTCTGAAAGTCCATTAATACACAGAAAATCCTTATAGGGGTGATGTCTGTTTAGCATAACCATTATTTCTTATTATTCTCTATCTCTGCAGAGCTTTTCTGTAAGTCAGAAAGTTCTAAAGATATAAAGAGACATTCCTTTCAATTCATGCACTCTGTTAATGGGGATCCCTCATTATTATAAAAAAAAAAAAAACCTTAAAACTGTAATGGATGTTTCAGAAATAGTCTTTAGTGATTTTTTTTTCTTTTGGTTGTTTATATATTATTTTATGTATTAGTTGCTCAACCTATCATTTTTTACAGGTGCAATCAACACTCCGATGCTGTGAGTCACTGACAGATTTTACCAGCTCTAATTGGCTGATTCCAGGACGATTTACAATATAAGACAGTGCAAACATCATTAGGAGTGGTTTGCATCAGGACTCAAGCTGGGTTGAGAAAGCACACAAATTATATATATATATATATATATATATATATATATATATATATATATATATATAGTCAAATACAAGAGTCCTCTGCACTCAACCCATTATCAATATATTTAAGACAGAGACATTTTGTGCATACTGCTACTGAAAAATGCCTTACCCTTTAAACAAAACAGGGATTGTTTGTCCATATATTGCAATATATTTAAGCTGGCCAACTACGTCAAAGTCATCCCATATCTGGCCAGTCCTATGCTCAATTTTATCTGATTCATTAAAAACTAGTGGTGAGCACAACTTTCCCTTGTTTGTTATAGTTATACAGGAGCAGTGACCAGCTCCATGTTGTAGCTCCCACCCTTCCCAGCTATAGTCAGGTGATCCCACTGGTGTCTAATAAAAGGGCAGCCAAGTTTGGGAGTTTTACTTTGAAAGTAGCAAGTTAAGTTGCAGGTAAAACTTAGTCCCTTTGTAAAATGTATAATGAAGCAATAGAATTCTTAATGAATCAGATAAAATTGAGCATAGGACTGGCCAGATATGGGATGACTTTGACGTAGTTGGCCAGCTTAAATATATTTCAATATATGGACAAACAATCCCTGTGTTGTTTAAAGGGTAAGGCATTTTTCAGTAGCAGTATGCACAAAATGTCTCTGTCTTAAATATATTGATAATGGGTTGAGTGCAGAGGAATCTTGTATTTGTCTATATGTATTTTGTGGTCACAGCCTCATTGCACCCCCGCCTAATGGTTTTAAAAAATAGTGGTGAGCACAACTTTCCCTTGTTATATATATATATATATATATATATATATATATATATATATATATATATATATATATATTTATTTATTGATAAAAGTCCCCATGATGATCAAATAAAACAAGTTTTAATTCGATAAATCCCGGTGTGCTTCAGCATTCTTCATGGATATATAATATATATATATATATATATATATATATATATATATATAATTTCAATTAATTAGACATCCCTTACAGCTGTAGTGTTTATATAAGTGAAAGTTTCCTTTTAATGGTCATGTACATTTATTAGGCGTTAAGCAACAAGAAGAAGAAATGTAGATATGTCAATAGTTTACCTATTTGCAATTCATTAAATTCACAATAAGGGGCAGATTTACTAAGGTTTGAATGGTAAATTTTAATTTACGATTTTGGGGGGGGTCGAAACTCACAAATTCGATTTTAAAAGCACCAACTCGAATTTGAATTTGAATTTGAGATTTATCACTCCTCGACCCTGGAAACAGTTCTAATTCGATACTTCACCACCTAAAACCTGCCGAGTTCATGTAGAAGTCAAAGGCAAAGTTCCCTTGAACCATTTGAAGATGTTAATTGCCTTCCTGACATTCGAGTTGATTCGGATTCTATTCCAATTTTCGGGTCATTCCTATTCAATCGAATGTTAGACATTCCAGTTTTTTCATTAATAACCTCCCATTCGAGTTGTGAGTACTTTCGAATTTAAAAAAAATAAATCGCATAACTTCAAAATTCGACCTTTGATAACCTTTTCTAAAATGACTAAGATGGTAGTAGAGGGGGTGGGGTGCTAAAGACATGTGTAAGAACTTGAAGTTAGGGACATGTGTTAGTACATTAGAAAAGAAGGTTAGGGACATGCTACAGGCCAAAATTACCTTCTTTTCTTTAGCTTGGGTTACAGCTGTAGCTCTGAAATCTTGGCTATCTGCTTTAGAAAGCTCATTTGGGCTTTTAGGATTTACATCCACAAAAGAACACTTCTGGAAGGCCTAGCAAATGGAAACACCAGACATAGCGATTGGCTGTAGGTTACAACTATCTCTTCTCAGTCAACACACCATAATACTTGGGCCAAAGAATATTCCTTCTCTTTATAATTGCAGTCTCTGTGTACAATATCTCTGAAAAGGCCCCATACACGGACCAATAAAAGCTGCAGACCGACCGAGTCGGCACCTTATTGGCCCGTGTGTGGGGCCATTCGAGGGGCTTCCACTATCGATATCTGCTCGAAAGTCAGCCAGATGCGGTCCCGCGAACCGACTGCCCGTATCGGATGCATTATGATCCGATCGTTGGGCCCTCGGGTCTACGATTGGATCAGCCCGATATCACCCACCTCAATGCGGGCATATCAGGGAGAGATCCGCTCATTTATTGACATCGCCAACGAGTGGATCTCTACATCTATGGCCACCTTTATATAGATAACCTGGGTGGGAAAGGGAACATTGTAGTGATGTGCTAATACCCGCGCCCGCCCGCACCCACTTCCGGGGGTCCTTTTATAGACCCGCCCCGCCAATGACGTCACAAAAGGGGTGGGGCGAGCTGACGCAACACTATAAAAACGGAAGTCAGATGCCGGCATTTGAAGGTGGTGGGGGAGAGCAGGAGAGCACGCCACCCGCGAGGAGCACTGCAAGGTCGTCCCGAACCCGCCCGATCTGCGGGTAAACCCATGGGTCCCGCGGGTATCGGGTCAGCCAGCACATCACTAGAACACTGCTATCAGTAGCGAAAGACCAAGATAATCTTTGAGATAATGCAATGAAGGGGTTTTCAATGCACCCGTAATCCTAATCATTATCACCATTCCTTTTTATTTTGTTTTTTCCCATAATCATTATCGTCATACTTCAAACTTTAAATGAATATTTATGGACAATAAATATGATTTATAAATAAGGAATTTTACCTTGTCAAATGGGAGCAAATTTTCTTTATCTTAAAAGCCCCACAGTATTTTCAGTATTTTTCTGCAATGGCTCATAGGGCAAAATCAGATCTTTTGCAAACACAAGTTTTGTAGCTTGCGTTGTTTTGTCAAACCCTCAGAGTCAGTCCCATTGTCTGTTATGGCACTTGCCTAAGCATGAGTCAAACAATTTGATTTCTGTACATTTATCTCATCTTTTCTTGCGTCTGGGAATGAACACATTTAAACATTGTTGTCCTGAATTGTTTACCTGAAGTTCAGCCATAATCCTTGCCCCTTCCTCTTCATCATCCTCATCCTTTATGACTGAAGACTTGACTGTAGCCTCCAGTGAATGAAGATCTTCTGTTTCTGCCTTTGCTGGAACCTTAGGAGGGGCTTCCTCGGAATCCTACATTTTGGTTAGAAACATAGAGTAAATCAATAAATTTCCAGGCACTGATTAAATAGAGGTTAGTCAAATCAAAATATGAAGCGTGGACACAGGTAGACCGAACTATGGGCAAGTCATTTTGAAATAAATGCATGTAATTGCTCAGGGTTCTTCTGCTTGGATACAACTATCATAGAGTGGTTTAAGGGGCAGATTTATTAAGAGGGAAATTGTAAATTCTAAATTTTTTTTGGTCAAACTGTGACTTATCCAAACTCGAATCAAATTTGAATTTCGAGATTTCTCAAACCAATACCCAGAGAATAATTCGAATTCAACTATTCGCCACCTTAACCTGCAGAGTTCATGTATAAGTCAATGGGAGAAGTCCAGTTACCACTTTGAAGATGAAGATTAGTAGGGATGCACTGAATCCACTATTTTGGATTCGGCCAAACCCCCGAATCCTTCATGAAAGATTCGGCCGAATAGCAAACCAAATTCAAATCCTAATTTTAAAATAAGGGGTGGGAAGGGGAAAAATTTACTTTCTTGTTTCATGACAAAAAGTCATGTGATTTCCCTCCCAGCCCCTAATTTGCATATGCAAATTTGGATTCAGTTCGGCCGGGAAGAAGGATTTGGCTGAATCCTAATCCTGTTGAAAAAGGCTAAATCCCGGACTGAATCCTGGATTCGGTGCATCCCTAGTTATTAGCCTTCTTGACATTCAAGTTTTTTTTTGGGGAAAAACTCCATTCGAGTTTTTGGGTAGGTAATATTTGTCGAGTTTTAGATATTTCATTTTGTTTCTTAAATAACCTCCCAATCGAATTTCGAATTTATTAGAGTTAAAAAAAACTCACATGAATTCAAAATTGGACCTTTGATAAATGGGCCACTAAGTGAGCTACAAACTCCTTCTGAAGAGCTTACTTCTGTCGTAAGCGGTGGGTTGATCATGATGGTCTGGGAAATGTTAATATAGGGTTCATGGACACACACAACAGAGATAGAACCCTATATCAAGTTGGCACTACCAATTCACATAAGATACATGGTTTATGATGAATAATTTGTATGTGGGCTGCAGGTCTGGAGTCCAGAATACCTTGCTGCTTTCCCTTCTGACCAAGTATGTTGACTCTGCTGTCCGTACACTGTTCAGTCCAGATCCTGGTGGGAACATACGACGAGGAGGTGGTGGAGGGGGAGACTTTATCTTATCGTTATCTTGTTCCGTTTTGGTGTTTACCTCTAAAAAGATGATGAGAGGGAGAGTCAGATTAATGGGACAATGGAGGATGGTTTCAGTAGTATCCAACAAGTCTGTGCATTTAGAGACCATTGCAAGGCGATTTTCATTTGTTTTTCTATGTTTTCTACCTCTGTAACAAGCCATGGGCATGTGCTCTACAGAAATGAGAGTTAAGTTTAACTGGAGTTCATTTAGAATTCCACTGATTCAATTTCATTTGTGTCAGGCGCTGTTTTTAAGCCTTCTGATCCTAACCGTACGTACGGTGGTAATCTTTTCCCCCACAGGCTTCAATCCAACTGGAGACGCATAAAACGTTTTAAATGTTAGTGTACCTTTAGGATATGTGAAATAATATTAGCTTTTCAAGAGCTGCTTCAATTATTTCCTTTTTTCATCCCTCAACGGACTGAAGAAGGTTTAGCCTATCCAAAATCGCTATATAAAATTGCTATATATTCTAATTCTCCAACTTCTATTTGTAGCCTCCCCATACACAAATCTCACCCTCCTCCTCTGCTTACAAATGGTGCATCACCTCTCCCAGATTCTAAAGGTGGCGATAGATATAGAGATCGCCAAACAAGCAGATCTCTCCCCGATATGCTCACATTGAAGTGGGCAATATCAGGCTGATCTGATTGTGGCCCTTAGGGCCCAATGATTTGATCATAAAGCATTCGATACGGGCAGTGAGATTGTGGAACCAGACTCGGTTGTTGGCAGCTTTTATCGGCCTGTGTATGGGAGCCTTAAGAAACACCCCATAGAATGTATCATACCTTGTACAGTAGCACAAGAAACTGACCACCAGCTCTTTCCATTGTAATAATAAACTCTATACTAATTAATATGGCACAGGATCCATATTTGGGCACTTACCTGTTACTTCTAATTTGTCCACAATTTCCACTTTCTGGGGCTGGGCTGGTACCTCTAAACTGGGAATGGCCTTCATGATATTGGCTTGTGCTTCTTCCAGCATCTTCTCAAATTCCTTCCCGTTATAATGATCCAGATTCTGCCTCTTCTCCTCAAACTTTCTCTCCGCTTCCTGCAGAATATACAAATACATATATATATATATCTATCTTATTTCTCAGAATAGAACTACTATCAAATTAACTTGTCTTCTGAGCTGCTGTGTGGAATTAATGGTTTAGCCTTACATCCCAAGAACATGTCCATATTATCCTACAGTATAATGGGTACCTTCCCATTGGTTCATACCATACATAGATGGTATGGGTAGAACTGACCTTATTGAAACATCCGGTCCATATATTCACACATTTCCCCAAGAGAAGTGTATATAAATGGCAGCAGTAACAAAAGAGAAACATGATGTAACAGAAGAGTTGTCAGTTGTAGTGAATATATACAATGCAATGAGACAAAAATATACTGATCTAAGTTGAATTTTGAATTTAAAGGGATTATGTCATGATTTTTATGATGAAGTTTTTATTTCTAAATTACAACAATTCTAGCTGGCGGGAAGGCATTTCGGGGAGATTAGTCGCCCGAAGAAGAGATTTGATGACTGGGGGCAGCTGGGAAACCGACAACATGTCTAGCCCCATGTCAGATTTCAAAATTAAATATAAAAAAATCTGTTTGCTCTTTTCGAGAAACGGATTTCAGATCAAAATCTTTTGACTCCATTTGGCTGCTCAGTAAATTGACATCAGAGTCAGTCTCATGAGTCTGCATTCTCCTTACATGGCTCGCTACTACTGTACTGTCATGGGAAAAAAATGTTTTTTTCAAAATGAATCAGTTAATAGTGCTGCTCCAGCAGAATTCTGCACTGAAATCCAAGAGCAAACAGATTTTTTTTATATTCAATTTTGAAATTTGACATGGTGCTAGACATATTGTCAATTTCCCAGCTGCCCCAAGTCATGTGACTTGTGCTCTGATAAACTTCAGTCACTCTTTACTGCTGTACTGCAAGTTGGAGTGATATCACCCCCCTCCCCCCCCCAGCAGCCAAACAAAAGAACAATGGGAAGGTAACCAGATAGCAGCTCCCTAACACAAGATAACAGCTGCCTGGTAGATCTAAGAACAACACTCAATAGTAAAAACCCATGTCCCACTGAGACTCCTTCAGTAACATTGAGAAGGAAAAACAGCAGCCTGCCAGAAAGCATTTCTCTCCTAAAGTGCAGGCACAAGTCACATGACCAGGGGCAGCTGGGAAATTGACAAAATGTCTAGCCCCATGTCAGATTTCTCTTTTGAGAAATGGATTTCAGTGCAGAATTCTGCTGGAGTAGCACTATTAACTGGTGCGTTTTGAAAAAAACATGTTTCCGATGACAGGATCCCTTTAACGAAAAAGTATTTATACCTCAATGGAGACAGCTCTGTTCCTATAAGTCACTTGATTGATTTCATCAATGAAAAGACTTTGCATGGAAGATCCTTCTTGTCCAGTCGTCTGGGTTGTTGGGTTCCTTCTTGCATTTTCTGGCGTGACACTGGGCGGCACACTGGCAGTTTGAGGACTCACTAATAATTCTGTGGTGTGACTGGTCTGAGTACTGGGGGTAGGAGTGTGGTTCACAAGTGCCGATGAGTGCTGAGACTGCTGCATGAGGACCGGGGAACTTTGGACTTGATGGACTTTGAGGCCGGCAGACAGAGGAACCACTTCTGATTTAACAGATGCCGTTGGTGATTCCACTGCCGGTCCTCCATCAGTTTGTGTTGGCTGAAGATACGTTTGGGATTTCTCCTCATGGACCTGGAGTGAATCAGTCTCAGTCACTCTTTCTGTTACGACAAAATGGCTGGTCTGATTGATGTCAGTGGCTTTGGAGGGTCCGTCGGTGGCGTGTCTATTGGAACACAGAACAGTAGCATTAGACCTGAGCATTATTAAAACTCCCAAGTGCTTGTGGTCATAATTAATTTGTCATAAAGGGCATAATGTTTTCGCAGATGCAGCAACCTATATCATAACATGTTAATATCTTAAAAACTAGAATTTTTTTTTATGTAAATTGCAAAAGTGCTTAGAAGAATTTTCTGAGCAGCGCCATACAATTCATGAAAATATAATTTCAATAAAAGCACAGCACGTAGAATTCACACAACAAATACAATAAATATACACAGTACATGGAGCTCATACAGTACCTATAAGGACAAACAGCTTAAAGGGCATGTAAAGTCTAAACTAGAATAAGGCTAGAAATGCTGTATTTTGTATACTAAATATAAACATGAACTTACTGCACCACAAGCCTAATCAAACAAATGATTTATGTTTTCAAAATTGGCTACAGGGGGTCACCATCTTGTAACTTTGTTAAACATCTTTGCAAGACCAAGACTAAGTGCACATGCTCAGTGTGTCTGGGCTGCTTAGGGATCGTCATAAACAAAGCTGCTTGAGTTCTGCATGGCTGGGAAGTAAGGTGGGGGCTCCCCCTGCTGTTCATAAGTATGATTGTTTCCCTGCTCAGCAGTTAGGGACCATCTGACAATTCCTATTCACAGCAGTAAATGAAGGGAGAATTTCACTGCATACAGTCAGGTTTCTTATAAAAACGGTGCACATTTTTTAATTAAAGTATATTGGAGATCGATTTCTTTTTCATTAAAGAAAGTAAAAATGGGATTTTATTTTTTTTGCCTTTACATGCCCTTTAAGTGCTATGTGGTAAGAAACACAATGAGAAGGAGGTTCCTGCCCCATAGAGCTTACAGTCTAAGCAAAATATTAAATAGGAAGTAAATATATTTTGCCTTAACAAGAAGAATTGTGCAAAGGAATTTCTAGAAATAAAATGATGGAAATGGAGCAAAGCCTCCTTTATTTAAATCACCTTCTTAAGGCAGAAAGGGCATCTGTCATGTTTCGGATTCTTTTCAATAAGCTGTCCAGTTTGTGGGGCTCCTCCTTCAGAAATCTGACGGCCTCCACCTCCACACGCAAGACTGCCCTCATCTTATTCTGGAGGTACGGGAACTCTCCTGCATGGCAAATGACATTGCAATACATGATGCAATTAGTTTGTATGGGTTTGATGGAGTTTTCTTACCAGAGTTTCATTACTTTTTTTTCATGAGATGTTTACCTTTCAAGTTGGAAACAGACTCTCCTATCTGGCGCAGTATGAAAGCCCGATCCTCGACGTCCTTCAGGGTGATCACCCTCTGAGATGTGCTCCGCTCCTTTTTAAGGGATTCTACAAAGTCCTCAAGGTCACTGGAAAGGAACACACACACGAGATGAAGATATAGGTGAGGTTTATCTGTATGGCACTCCTATTGTCCACAAACAATCCAGCAAACAATTCTTTGTGTTACACTACATTACTGGTGTTACCGTATATACTCGAGTGTAAGCCGAGTTTTTCAGCCGCCAAAATATGCTGAAAAACTCTAACTCGGCTTATACTCGGGTCAAGTGCAAAAACTGTCACCGGCGCCTAAGAATAGTCGCCGGTATCCAAGAATAGTCGCCGGCATCCAAGAATAGTCGCCGGCACCTCCAATGGGAGCAGAAACCCTCAATATTTTGATTGAAACTTACCAGAAGCTGCTGCATTTCTCACCCTAGGCTTATACTCGAGTCAATAAGCTTTCCCAGTTTTTGGAGGTAAAATTAGGTACCTCGGCTTATACTCGGGACGGCTTATACTCGAGTATATACGGTACATTCTCTATCTGTGGTTCTCAAATTCCCCCCTGGGGTAGTTGTAGGAGGGGCTCGGTCCCTAAAGGTGGCCATACACGGTCAGATAAAGCTGCCGATATCGGTCGTTTAGACCAATTTGACAGCTTATCTGCCCGTGTATGGGGGGCTTCCAATGGGTCTCCCCGATCGATATCTGGCCACGATATCAATCGGGAAGGTTTGATTTTTACCCGACCAACCGTCTGAGCCCCTTGGCGTATCATAATCCAATCGTTCGACCATACGGCCAAACGTTCGGATTACCCCTGATATAGCCATGCCGTTAGTGGCATGTCGGGGAAAGATCCGTTAGTTTGGCGATGTCGTCAAACGAGCGGATCTTTGAGTCTATAGCCATCTTAAGGGTGAGATTCGGAGTTAACATTGCTTTATACTCCTGCAGTTGAAAATATATTTGCTTCTTAGATATGTATGGAACTATTGATGAATAACTTTCAGAATCTTTTAATATTTATTTATTTATTTATTTTTTGTGCTGGTTTCAGTCAGGTGTACCTGGAAAAAGAAGGCAGACAAGGTGTCAACCATAGTTGTATCAGATTAATTAAATTAGCATGTTAGCCATTAGAGTATTCAAGTCAGGCTTTTTTTCCAGAATTTGTTTTACACCATATTGGCATCTGAGAGCCACCTCCTTAAAGGGAAAGTAAAGTCTAAAATAGAATAAGGCTAGAAATGCTGTATTTTGTATACTAAACATAAACATGAACTTACTGCACCACAAGCCTAATCAAACAAGTAATTTATGCTTTCAAAGTTGGCTACAGGGTGTCACCATCTTGTAACTTTGTTAAACATCTTTGCAAGACTAAGACTGTGCACATGCTCAGTGTGGTCTGGGCTGTTTAGGGATCGTCATAAACAAAGCTACTTGAGTTCTGCATGGCTGGGAAGTAAGGCGGGGGCTCCCCCTGCTGTTCATAAGTATGATTGTTTCCCTGCTCAGCAGTTAGGGACCGTCTGATAATTCCTATCCACAGCAGTAAATGAAGGGAGAATTTCACTACATACAATCAGTTTCTTATAAAAACGGTACACATTTTTAATTAAAGTTTTTTGGAGATAGGTTTCTTTTTCATTAAAGAAAGTAAAAATATTTTTTTTTTGCCTTTACATGCCCTTTAAAGCTGCGCCCTAGACACAGGCCCTTGAGTGCCCATAGTAAAAATATCCCTAACCTTAGCAAACTAATATAATCAAACTAGGGGAAAACCAATGTTAGTGCTTAGTAGAGCTCTGAGAACTGTTACAATAATGTGTTTTAGGCTTTACATTTCCTTTAAAGGAAGGTGAGGATGGATTTTTAACAGTTCTATGTTCTACTGAGATAAATACAATACAGGTACAGGTATAGGATCCATTATCCGGAAACCCATTATGTAGAAAGCTCAGAATTACAGGAAGACCCCTTGGACTCTGATTAATCAAATAATTCAAAATTTTAAAGGAGAAGTAAAGCTAAGGAGGCATTTTATTGCCAACAGATTAGTTGCAATAGTGCAAGCTAGAATGCTATATTTATTCTGTAGAATGTTTTTCAATACCTGAATAAAAAGCTCTAGAAGCTCTCTGTTTGTTTAGGATAGCAGCTGCCATATTAGCTTGGTGTGACATCACTTCCTGCCTGAGTCTCTCCCTGCTCACTTATAGCTCTGGGCTCAGATTACAGCAGAGAAGGGAGAGGGGGGGAAGAGGAGCAAACTGAGCATGCTCAAGCCCTAGCCCTGGAGGTTTAAGCTGAAAACAGAAAGTCTGATACAGAAGCCCATGAGTACACAATAGAAGGAAAGATATTTGGTGTTTATTTTGACAGAGGACTCAGGTCAGCATTACATTGAGGGTTTACTGGTGTATTTATATAGACCTTTCTGATAAAGCTTACTTAGTTTTAACCTTTCCTTCTCCTTTAAAACACATTCCTTTTTTCTGTAATAATAAAACTACTTTGTACTTGATCCCAACTAAGATATAATTAATCCGCATTGGAGGCAAAACCAGCCTATTGGGTTTCTTTAATGTTTAAATGATTTTTAGAGCAGACAAAGTATAGAGATCCAAATTACAGAAAGATCTGTTACCTAGAAACCCCGAGGTTCCAAACATTCTCTATAACAGGTCCCATACTTGTATATTGTGTATCAGTAAATGATCAGCATTGTCTATTTTGCTACTAGTGCTGTAGCTCTGTGTGTCTTCACTCTTACACAAGCTCCATGCTGATGATTTCCAGTGAAAAGGAAATATCCTTAATATATTTGTTTGTAAGCAGCTTCTGGCAAATGGCTGAGCAGCTGTTCATAATGTGTTTTTAACTCCTAAGCACAATAAGCTGTTTCAGCGGCGCTCCCCTAATTACCCGCGCTTTCACTTTCCCTGTTAGGATTGAAATAGTTTCAAACGATGCATCTGAAATGGGAAATATATATATATATATATATATATATATATATATATTTATTGCTGCCTATATTTTAGGACCTGCAGTGGATGAGGATGTGACTTGGTGGAATATAGGGGAGCATTGTGGGTGCAACTGGGTGGGCCACTTATGGTACCAGAAGAGCGACTGAATTTACCAGCAATACCATTGCCAGGAAATATTTCATTCTGCTCCTGGCATAAGGCAGTATTTTTCCAGCTATAAAACACCAACCAAGTGGCAGCCCTAACCTAAGGAAGGAGGGAAATTCTTCCCTTCGTTCAATATTACACATAGGGGCAGATTCAAATTAAATTCAAATATTCAAAAAAAAAAAAAGATTTCGATCAAAACTCAAAAAATTCTAATTTAAAACCACCAACTAGAATTTGAATTAGAATGTGAGATTTATCACGACTTGACCCTGGAAACAGTTCAAATTCAACTATTTGCCACCGAAAACCTTCCGAGTTCATGTAGAAGTCAATGGCAGAGGTCCGCTGAACCATTTGAAGATGTTAATTTAGTGCTTTTGTTCCTAAATGATTAAGTGTTGTGAGAACACGAAACGCGTAAGGCTGTAATCCATACTTTTTAACTCCAACTGTCTGGAGGATCTGCTCTTTGAGTGCCTACACTACAAACAATACAGTTATGTTCCTAAATCAACCTACCCCTATGTCTTGCAGTATGTAGTGCCATTGTCTCTGGTCTTTGGACAGCCGTTTAGAAATATTTTTATAAAATATTAGGGGCACACTGGGTCATTTTCCAGTGGGTACAGAGAAAGAGTGCCATGGTTTGATAGAAGAGAATGTCATAGTAGAGTCCTGCGTGGGTCCAGTTGGGCAGACCTGTGCCTAACCCAGACCAGCTAGGCACGAGCCAAAGCCGGACCCACTGGTCCTCTATAACCCCCACCTTCCTGCTCCCAAAAGCTACCAGCAGTGCCCTACTTTTAGTCCCATCCCTAAACCCGCGAAAACTGGAAGGGACGTCACTCTGGAAGCGGATCAGGTTGGAGGAACCAGTAACATTTAACTGCAGAACAATTAACAGGAGGTGGCGGGAATGTACCCTGCAATCGCCCAAGTACCCAGGCAGGCTACCTGCAGACAGTGGTCTTTCCGCCCAAAACCAGACAACCTTGTGGGCACCCGACACAGGACTCTACAGCATAGCGCTCTATTACCTTGCCGAATCAGTGTTGTGTCCCAGCAACTGGTTTAATACCTGTGATATTTCTATTTCATGAAGACAACCCCCCAGAAAGCACGAGGGACCTAATTTTGGCTTAAGACACAGAGGTTAAGTCCCATGTAACTATAGTTATATAAAGGACTTCCACTGAAAACGTATATAGCAGTTAATCAGCACAGTGCAAACATGGAAACAAATCCTTGGGTCTGGCTGAAGTCCATACTGAATTCTGGATCCTTTACATCCTTCATTAGAAAGATAATGATTTTTCCAGAGCCCAGGCAACGAGAGTGTTATACCAATACAGTTATCTTACATAGCTACAACACAAGGATTCTGTAACACATCCTAAGCATTGCTTCTTGGCCGCCCATGACCTGAGACTGAGGCAGTAAAATCTAAAGCCGCTGGGTGGCAGCCTTGCTCTGCTATTACTCTGTTCCTGCTTGGGTGCTGCTGAGCAGTGTAGAGTAACACCCTGTGTTTTGCTTGTCAACAACATTAAGGAAGACGAGTCCATGTGAATAAATGCTTTATGAAGCTTGTTCAAATATACTCAGTGCAATTTAATCTCGAGGCAAACAGAGTTAATGGAAACATTCTATAGCTGGTAGGCAAACCTGTATCACTGCATTTATAGCAATTATTCCATATTAAGGGCTCACGTATTTACTTAGTTGTATATTCTGATCCGACTACCTGCTGTAAAACTAGGGATGCAAAGAATCCACTATTTTGGCTTCGGCAGAATACCGAAGCGAATTCTAATTTGCATATGCAAATTAGGGGTGGGAAGGGGAAAACTTTTTTTTACATCCTTCGGTTCCCACCCGGGCAGATGCGGCCGAATCCTGCTGAAAAAGGCCGAATCCCGAACCGAATCCTGGATTCGCTGCATCGCTATGTAAAGCCAACTATGTATCATTATAGGGCATCGCTATGTAAAGCCAACTATGTATCATTATAGGGTAGGGACAGTTGGCAGCTGCCAGAAACCATCCAAACTGCTCATCAAAATGAGGGACAATGAGGCACCTCTCCCAGACTACCATAGAGATTACAGAAGAAATCCTTGTACTAAACTGGATTATATACAAGACTCCCCAAGCTCCTGCTGAGAAACCCATCAGTTCTAGGTGGCTTCATCACAACCAGGAGACCAAGCTACAGCACCACATCTTTAGAAATGGTGGGGCCAGGCATCCTTCTCCTTATATGTTACCACTGACCACAGGTTGGGGATATAGGGGTTCATTCACAAGCCCCACATCACAAGCAAAACTCATTGATCAAGCCACTTCTCTCTATACATGTTCCTTGCAACAAACACCTAGTGCCTATGGACCATACGGTACAAAGTATAACATACAGAGGTGTCCACCATTATGTGTAGAGCTAAGGGTATTAGACTCTGTTTGGACTCAATTAAAGTCTGGGGAAGAGACACTTCATTGTCTTGAGAACAACGGTTTCCTAAAACACTACCTTGGCCTAGCGTCCTGCAGCGGGTCGGGTAACTGCAAAAACCTGCGGTACCTTGCGGGTGCGGGTAAAGTAGCGGGTCGGCGGTTCTGCGGGTTTGTGGGCTGGGCCGCGGGTCTTCTCAATATCGATATTTACTTCTTTTTTTGGGTTACGTCTACTTCCGATGACATCATTTCCAGTTTACAATGACAGCACTTCCTGTTTTACTCGTTTTATTCTGATCACGTCTACTTCCGATGATGTCACCTCTGGTTTACAATGACAGCACTTCCTGATTCTTGATGGTCAGCGGGTCCGGGTTGTGGATAAGGTACTTGCGGGTCGGGTAGCGGTTCCAAGCGGGTAAGAATGTGGGTTGTGGGTCCGGGTTGCAGGTACGGGTTGGGTGCGGGTCCCAAAAAATGGACCCACGCAGGCTTGTCCACAGCTTCACTGTGTCATAAACAATCTGTTCTTATGTTCATGCAAGTCTTCATTTTTCCATACAAAATGGATTATATAAGGTAGGAAATCCTGCAAATATTCTGTTGTGGGGCCTAATAACATCTAGTTTGTTTTGTTTTGCTTGTGAACCCAACTGCAGTCATTTCAGTCCTACTGGAACATCAACAAACCCTAAACACCTACTCTACGTGCAACCTCTTCCCTGCCCAAACCATTGGCTGCTTACTCAACTACAGACATTTGCTGTTCTGATTTGAGGGTTTTTATACCAAAGGTAAATACCATAGGCTTTGTTCTAAAGCAAACGAGTTCCTAAATCCTCCCATGCTAATGGAAGCAGAGGCTTCAGACGTAGCAGAGTTTGGAAACAGAATTTCAGATAAAAGGAAACAGCTTTCCTTGGTGTGTAATATTTGGCAGAGCATATGAATATAATTTGCCTCTCTCTTGCCCCCTCCCTATCTCTTTTAGCATTTCATGTGTTGATTTCTAATACTGGCACAGGAAAGGAAGGATAGGGAATGGAACTCAGCACAACCCAGGCATATGGGGGGGGGGTTGATGATTGGCTGCTATGGGATATTGCCCAGGTACAAATTTGTGTATTGCTGGTTGCTCCAAAGTTTGTCTTAATACTCCATGGAGGATTAGCACCACTACCTTGAACCTACACCTGCATTATCTGCTGTTTATTTTGCTGACCATTGACAGTTGGAAAAAATTTAAGTTAGTGAGCAGAGAAGAGTCATCTGATGCTTCTCTGACAACTGTAACTACTCGACAAGTGGGGCTGTTATTTCTAGGGATCCCAGATTCAGCCAAATCCAGGAGCCTGCAGAACAGAATCCGAACCCGATCTAATTGAAAAAAATTGGGGTGCATCATTTGGTACATCTAGGGATGCACTGAATTTCAGATTGGGTTCAGGATTCGGCAAAATTTAAGCTATTCATAGCAAGATTTGCATTTTGTCCGAACTGAGCGAGGTGCGAGCGCACTTGTTTTAGAGAGTGATTTGTGTGCGCATTGGGTGTTGCTGCATTTCTGAAGCTGTGGAAGGGTTCGGATAAGTTTCGGTATTCGCCTTTATCCGTAATCCTGGATTTGGTGATTCAGTTTAACCCTAAAATACAGGGTTCGATGCATGCCTAGATGTTTCAAATTCACTATATTAGCACTGCAAAAACAGCTTATATCTTGAAAACTAGAACAAATTTGATCTAATGGCAGAAATGTTGAGAAGTGCAATCAACACATTTGCATGCATTTCCTTAAATTATTGAAATCTGAAAAAGAATTAGAACATTTTTCAAGACCACAAAGACTTGGTTGACTACTGAACATCTAAGGAGCCAAACATTAAAGAGGATCTAAGAGAATTTTCTGTAGAGAAAATGCATGGCAAGGTCTAAACTGCCCTGTACCTACAGATCAAACAGTGAATGAACTTATAGTGAAACTGTTGCTGGTGAACATTACAGGGATACTGTCATGGGAAATTTTTTTTCCCCAAAACACATCAGTTAACAGTGCTGCTCCAGCAGAAGTCCGCACTGAAATCTGTTTCTTAAAAGAGCAAACAGATTTTTTTATATTTAATTTTGAAATCTGACATTGGGCTAGGCATATTGTCAGTTTCCCGGCTGCCCCCAATCATGTGACTTGTGCTCTGATAAACTTCAGTCACTCTTTACTGCAAGTTGGAGTGATATCACCCCCTCCATTTCCCCTACAGCAGCCTAAAAACAGAACAATGAGAAGCTAACCAGGTAACAGCTCCCTAACACAAGATAACAGCTGCCTGGTAGATCTAAGAACAGCACTCGTAAAATAGTAAAATCCAGGTCCCATGAGACACATTCAGTTACATTGAGTAGGAGAAACAACAGCCTGCCAGAAAGCAGTTCCATCCTAAAGTGCTGGCTCTTTCTGAAAGCACATGACCAGGCAAAATGACCTGAGATGCACCTACACACCAATATTACTAAAAAAAAAAAAAACAATTGCTGGTTCAGGAATAACATTTTATATTGTAGAGTAAATTATCAGTAGTGTAAACAGTGGAAATAAAAAACGACATCATAAAAATCACGACAGAATCCCTTTAAGCATTGGTCACATCATTCTCGTTATATTCGAGAACTTATGTCTAACCTATAAATTCATACAGTGGTAACTCTGTCCCTGTTTTGAACAAAGCACTTAATGAGAATGGAGGAGATACCCTGAAGGATTAAAGAAATGACGATGCTGAAGACAGAAGAGTTGCAGCCCACGCTACAGTTCAATGTGGCCTCAATTAATGTATTCCTGATAACAGACATGCCCCCATGTAGGAAACTGATGATTGATGTGCCTTGGAACTCTACCAGCTGTTCGGCAAAGGAACATCCAGTTGGCCGGAGATGCCTTAACAGCTGGTGAGGTTTCAAAGAAGAAAATTTGTTAGACGGTAAAAAAACTGAAAACACAGCATTTCCACAAAAAAAAAAAGACTTTCTGTCGTGACGTTGGGAACAGACCAACGGCATTATAACAAAGCAACAGGTGTATCCCCAGCACTATTAGTATACAGCAAACACTGGTCCCTTCAGATATTCAGTGGATTCGGTTCATAGGTAACATACTAAAATAAAAATAATAATTCAAAAATGGCAAATAAAAAAAATGAAGACCAACTGTCAACTGTCTCAGAACAGCACAATCTACATCATACTTAAAGTTAATCTAAAGGTGGACAACAAGGGCATGTAAAGTCTAAAATAGAATAAGACTAGAAATGCTGTATTTTGTATACTAAACATAAACATGAACTTACTGCACCACAAGCCTAATCAAACAAATAATTTATGCTTTCAAAGTTGGCTACAGGGGGTCACCATCTTGCAACTTTGTTATACATCTTTGCAAGACTAAGACTGTGCACATGCTCAGTGTGGTCTGGGCTGCTTAGGGATCGTCATAAACAAAGCTGCTTGAGTTCTGCATGGCTGGGAAGTAAGGCGGGGGCTCCCCCTGCTGTTCATAAGTATGATTGTTTCCCTGCTCAGCAGTTAGGGAACGTCTGACAATTCCTATCCACAGCAGTAAATGAAGGGAGAATTTCACTGCATACAGTCAGGTTTCTTATAAAAAATGGTACACATTTTTTAATTAAAGTATATTGGAGATAGGTTTCTTTTTCATTAAAGAAAGTAAAAATGGGATTTTATTTTTTTTGCCTTTACATGCCCTTTAAAATCGGTCTGGGCCGTTGGTGCTAAACTGCACCAGTGCAGCTGACTATTGCAACCAATAGTTGGGTTTATTTTCCAACTGGCAACAGATGGGTCAAAATGAATTCCTGATTGGTCAACTAAACTTGTCCAATTTTAGTGCATGTGTCTGTAATTAAAGGAGTTGTTCACCTTTAAATTAACTGTTAGTACGATGTAGAGAGTGATATTCTGAGTCAATTTGCAATTGGCTTTCATTTTTTATTATTTTTAGTTTTTGAGTTATTTAGCTTTTTATTCAGATGGCTTACTGGTCTTGCAGATTGCTTAGATATATTATAATTTTTATTATGTTATTAGATTTTGGCTATACATATACTATACTATATATATATTTCAGATTGGTTGCAGACGACTAATGAGACAAGTGAGTAGAACTGTTGGGTCATTGGGGAACCATCAAATGTACCCTCATCCATACTATTCTCTTGTATGAACAAATTGTAGCTAATCTACATCATTTTACCTTTTCTTATGGCTAAAAATGACACATTTTGCAACAGTGATAACTTTAAAAGTAAAAAGCAAGTCATTTTTTGTTTCGTGTCCTTACCTCAACTTTGCAACAATTTGTTCCTCGTCGTTGAGGTACTTCTGGCGCTCTTGTTCCACCAAGACGCGTTGTCTCTGCACCGGGTCCTCTGCGCTTCTGACCATCTCATTCACTTTGCTGCTAATTTCCATTTCCGCTTTCTTCATCATCAGCCTCACCGTCTCCTGGTTCTGCAGCTGTTACACAAAAGAAATCAGTGCCCCTTTCTTCTCTCCCTCTCAAGAATCTAAAACAAACCATCCATTTGCTGGCTCATAGATGTAGCTCAAAAGAAATCTCTGAATAAAATATCTTAAGTGTCATTAGACTGCATGACACATTCTTGCATTTCAAGCACAAAACAAAAACTGTGGTACCGTATTAGCCAGTAGCAAAAATAACAAATAAAAAAACAAACAAATACAAAAAGTATTGTAGAAGTGATACCTATATTGGCTAACAATAAAAAAAAAATACATTGCAAGCTTTCGGAGCACCAAGGCCCCTTCGTCAGGCAAAATACAAATGAAAGCTAGAAAGGCAATATGAAGGACACAAACTTGGAGTCTACTCATAACTTGCTTACCCCTATGAATAGCCAGGTAGTCTGGTTTAAACCCTTTCCCGCAAATGTAAAAAAAAAAGGCACTAAGTTTGCATAGGAGCAGTAACCTATAGTAACCAATAAGATGGTTGCTTTTAAACAGGTGACCAGTAAATGTTACCTGCTGATTGGTTGCTAAGGGTTACTGCCCATGGGCAAACTTAGTGCCTTTCATTACATAACCCCCTGAGTATGTTATTTTACTACCGGTAACTTATATTTGATTGGCTGATCTTCTTGAAACTGCCACATCCTGCTGCGACTTGACTGACCCCCCCCCCCATATCTATATCAAACTGAGCATTACATCCTGAGCAAATAAACCTAGAGTGTCTGGCCTTTATCTTCCCCAAGTTCCTCCTGTCCTTCCCACTGTAGATCCTGCTGCACTTTTATCTCGCACAATTCCTGTTATCTTGTTCTTTCCATCAAAGCCGCCAGCAGCGATCAGCAATTCCTTCCATAGATCTCTTCTCTGGAATTACTGCTACATTGAACTCCCATCCATACATATCTGTATCAGACCAGGAAGATTTATATTCCAACTGTTTTTAATATAATTTTCTATTTCCAGGCTGTCAGTCTTATAAGATACTATTGACAAGAGGCATTTTGGATGAAGCACTAAGATTACAGCCAGTGAAATAGAATGTAAAACAAACAAACAGATCATGTGGCAACTATCACAATTGTTTTGCTTTAGAATTTAATGGGAACACTCCTATTTAGCTGAAATACTAGGGCTTCATTGCGCAGCTGAATGGTGCTCCATTGTATCTGTCCTTCTGTTTGTGTCTAGTATATAACTATAGCTGCTGCTCCTGCTCCTAAACTTCTGCTCTAATCAGTAGAATAAGGCAGAATCAGACAGCCCCGCTCCCCACTCTCCTCCAGGAAACTTGGGTGCTCCCCATCAACCCGAACTTTGGCCACAAGTAAGAAGAATGTGATGCAATGTGATGTGCTGGGGGTGGGGTCCCCAGATTTTGTGACTGGAGTGGGGGACCCCGGGGGTGAAAAGCCACAGTGGGCCTCGGACACCCCAGTCCAGTATTGCAAAAGGGGGCTCCAACTGGAGGCCCACAAGTTGGTTGTGGCCCTTCAAGATATTTTTATGGACCCCAGCATGGCAAAGATCCTTGCATGACATCAGTACTAATATCATGAATGTATAACATGAGCTACCCGTGCTGTTCAGCCCAGGCACGGGCAAGGCAGAGCGGCAAAACCTCAATTTACTGAAGCAGGAAGATTCTATTGACTCTCCCCCGCTCAGTTCTATCACTCCTGCTACACTGGACAACAAATTTGAACAGGAAAGTACCAACAGATGCTTCCTGCTTCAGTAAAATTAGCTTTTGCCATTCTGCCTGGCCCTTGTCTGTACTGAACAGCAGGGGGAACCAGGTTACACATTCATTAAGAATTGTAATATAAATGGCAAAAGTGCTCAAAAGAGGACTCTGAGCAATTTTATTAGTATATGTTCAATTCATGGGCCACTGATCTCGAATATAATCTAGCAGAAAATTAAATTTTTCTGAACATGTTCAAAATCAGATGCAACTCAGATATAGAGGATACTTCAGAACGTTTGCCAAACACCCAGAGGTTACTTACCTGCAGTTGCCTCATTTTATGCAGCTGAAGTCGGAGTTCAGCCACATTGCGCCTCATGTCCTGTAGGCTGACGTGCATGTCTTGCGAGCAGGCAGCCGACTGCTGGTTGATAAGAGTTACTGATTCTGAAAGGACTAATGAATTCTTCGCAGCGGCTGCGCCTTGATTTCCTGCAGCAAATGACCAACATGTAATAGTGAGAACTGGAAAGGGGACATGGGTGATGATAACACCAGCCATAGATTTGAGAACAAGTACAAATATTTCATATGAATTATCTAATGGTTATGTATATAAATATAATTTAAACATTCAAACTTCAATCTCTAGGGGATGTGGAAATATATGAAAAAAAACATTGGCAGATCAACAGTGGCAGTTGCTCACAGCACAGATTCCTACAGTACATCAGCTTATTGGAACCTACGGAAACCCATGGGATCTGCTCCTTGCAAAATGTTATAGTTAGTGGTAGTAGCTCTAGGGTGGACATCTCTACCATAGTAGAACCCAGGTATGGGGTCCCTTATACTGAATTATGGGAAAGCCATCTCCCATAGATTCTACTTTTTAGGGCAGAGACACACGCGAAGAATCGGGGTGATTAAGTCGCCCAGTGACAAATCGCCTTTTCTTCTTCCCAAAAAAAGCCTTCCCGCCAGTTATAATCAAAATCGCCGGTGGGATGGCACTTGATGTGCTTTGTTTCCGAAGTCCCCTGAAGTTTCCTCGTGAGGGAACTTCAGAAAACGAAGAGATCCAAGTGACATCTGGCCAGCGATTTAGATTCTACCCGGCGGGAAGGCAATTCGGGGAGATTAGTCGCCCGAAGAAGAGGCGATTTGTTGCGGGGCGACTAAATCTCCCCAAATCTTTGCGTATCTCTGCCCTTAAAATGATTTCCCTTTTCTCTGTAATAATAAAACACTACCTTGTACATGATCCCAACTAAGATAGAATCTTATTATGGGCAAAACAATCCAATTAGTTTTATTTAACCTTTTAATTTTTTTTTAGTTGACAAGGTATGGAGATCCAAATAACGCCAAGACCCCTCATCCAGAAAACCATTCTGGATAACAGGTCCCATATGATGTCCAACCTCTGCAATACAGCTCTACAACCATTTGTGGTCCTGTGTGTGCTGCTTCTGACTTCCTAAACTCAAAATCCCAGGTTATTTTACAACCTAAAGGGCAGAGAGCAAAGTGCAAAAAAATGGCAGATTTTTTTTTTTTGCACTTTACTCTCTACCCCGAAGGTAGAAGAATTGAAGCAGATCTTTGCACTCATGTTAGAGCTTAGAGGGACCTGCATATGCTCCATGAATACAGTGTTACCTGTGTTTGGAAATGATGGGTGGAGGGGTACTGACCATGGTTACTTTTTTTTTAATTTTCTCTGTTTTAAAAGTTTTATTCGGTTTTACAAAAACAAGATATAACATTGGTCCATTGGAGGACTATAACACAAACTTATACAGCTTAGAGAGTTAGGTGTCCTAGAAGAATTTGATGATGGAGAATACACCTAAGCTGTTATTAGAGCTAACATGGTTACTCTTTATAAAGAGCACATACCGAGCCCCTGCGTCACTATTCTAGAACTGCACAAAACCAAAACATCCTTAGTAATGGAGCACATATATGGCCTATCAAGGGCCTAAGAAAAACAGGATAGTACCCTGCCTTACACGTTTTGCTTTATTATTTATTGGCCTATGAATATGTATAGATAGGAATGAAACGCATAAGGCAGAGTACTATAGGGTGTGTACGTATGTACTTTCAGATGAAACCTCAAATCATTTTTTTTTCTATTTTTCTACGAAATTTTTGAGTTACAGGATATTTTTGAAGGTTTGAGTTTTGGAATTGCACAAAGGCTTCTTCCACACACCCATGCTGAAAGCACTGCCAGAACATCCATCACCGAAAGTGTTAAGGGGGAATCTGTCAATGCAATGTGTTTTGCAGGAAAAGCAAAACCTGCCATTGGATTCTGCTGACAGGAAATGTATTTTGGAAGAGACACAAAATATCTGTGGCTGTTTTGTCTGGGCCTCAGCACAAACAATGTGCAGGTCTTATCAGTTCCGTGGATCAGTGAGACCTTCCATTACTACAGCTACAGTCTGTGCTGCTTCTGTGGGTGAGAGGCTCACTGACATCTCCTAAACCCTGATCGAAATGTTCCACTAGCAGAACCTGAAATACTGACCCCGCTGCTAAGAGTTACAGTACCTGGCCGATCTGTGCTTGAAGTGCTGCCATTGGCTGATTTTAAGACTTTGTCGCTGGAAGGAAACCAGATACAATATGATTATTCTGGAATAAAAGTCAATGCATAATTAAAGCAAGTGGCGTGCAGCAGGTATGAGTATTTGTGCTTGAAAATCAGATGGAAAGGAAAGAAGAGGAATCTCATCAAGGCCCCAACACCGTTGAGATTGACACTGAGCGTTGATGAAATATAAATGAACGTAAATAAAATGGGCTTTTCCCTTTAGTTCCACGCATATTCGTAACACATATCTGGTTCTAGTGAATTAATTAGTGGAATAGTGAGACGTTTAACCCTAATTATAGTTGTGCCATTCTGTTTGTCTTTGGGTTGGTTACTTTTTCCCCCATTACAGACAAGACCAGTTTTGTGGGGTTCAGCACTTTTACTGAGCACCCAGCTTCTTCTTAGGTCATCTAGTCAATAGAGGAAATAATGCAGGTAATAGACTGGGTTAATCTCTTGAAGACACAGTGAAAACACATTCTTTCCCACCACCGATGTAATGATATGGCACTTGAGTTGCTAGAACCAATGGCAGCCATCTCCAATAATAGTCTAGTGGCTTCTGAACCGGAGGGCTGTGGAGCAGCAACAGTGGAGGCTCAGCCTGGAAGGCCTAAGCCTACATCTGATGGTCACTTGGGTGAAATCTGTGATGAGTTACTGTCCTATGTAATCTTGGAATCATGAATGACTGATACATTGATATATTCTTATATCTGTTATCTTATTATGGGGTAATAGAGCTCTGACTAAAGGTTGAAGAACCAAGTAGGGGCATGAACTAACAAGTCTGACTACCACTGGTCTATAATAATCACAAACGTTGAGGCACACAAATGACTGCTGGGATAGGGTATAACATTTTCATTCTATCTTCTGTTTTGTCATTCTATCAAATCTCTGCATTACTCTGCTCCTTCTTCTGTCCCTCCAGGTCTCTATACTCAACTTATGGCAACACATTATCTATACAGTTCATCATAAAGGCTGAGTCGTGCATAAAACCAGATATCACTTTTTAGAGGAAGCTTTTTATTAGTCTACTTTTGCTAGAACACACCCTGGCTTATGCACTTGTTCCCCTCCCCTTTATACTCCAAGCTGTCTACTCTCTGTCTACTTGGGGGGGACACACTGCAACTGTATATTAAAACTCTTGGGAAATTGTATTGCTTCCTCTTAATTACCTGTACCCCCTGGTTGTGTATCTGGCTGGAAAATCATTTGTGGTGCTACATAAATACTAATTGCCTATTGCCTCTCATAGATTAAGTCTTAATCATAATAACGTTCCTCTTAAATGCATAGTGTGACATAACAGTGGTGGTGTCTTGAAAACATAGAAAACAGAGAAAAAGTACACATATCATGTGAGTGTAAATATATATATATATGGAAACACACAGAAAAGCACTTTTACAGGGGGTGAGTTGGTCCTCTGACTCTCTAGTGTGCTCTATCATACACAGTGAAGACATAAATGGGCACAGGTTACCAAAAAGAGGCACTGGATGCATCATCATTGTCAGTTGTTGGAGATTCATATACAGGGATGGCCCATATATTCCATGAATGACTTCCAGTCCCCAACAATCTGTCTAATGAGAACTTCTCTTCTCCTGTGCCATTGGCAGCTCCAATAACCATCAGCATAAGCAGGATGCCTTATAAAGCAGAGAGAGCTCATGCCATATCTCTTCTACTCTGGTCAAGCGGGTACAGTCCATGCAAGGGTTAATATGTGGTTAGTCAATGTTATGCACCAGGCCTCTCTGGACAATCCAGACAGTTGAATTGCAAAATTGATAATCCCATTATGTTCAGCAGGGTTCCCCATGCAATTGCCTCCTTGGCACATGCACAACGTGCGGCACTTGGCCAATGAATAATCGTCTGATCCTCATAAACCTCATTCAGTTATTAGTTGCACCAGTAGCATTCTCTAAAAGCAAGGATTTTTACAGGTGGTCTATAGGTGAAACAGAAAGCTCTTTGGAAAGATAATATTGCCAAGCCTAATGGATTGGGCTGCTATAATCTGTAGATTACTGTTTAAAATTGAACAACTATGAGCCCTCCATTTACTTTTGATCTACAAAACCCAACAGCCCTCTCCATACAATGCTGGCAGTTAGGGCAGAGACACACGCTCAGATTCTGAAAGATTAGTCGCTCATCGACAAATCTCTTCTTCTTCGGAGGGGACTAATCTCCTCAAACTGCCTCCCACCAGCTAGAATGTAAATCGCCAATGGGATGGCAATCTGTGCACTTCGTGCCTCACGAGGAAACTTCGGGCGGCTTCGGAAAACGAAGCGCTCCAAGTGCCATCCTGCCAGCGATTTACATACTAGCCAGGCAGGAGGCAGTTCAGGGAGATTAGTTGCCCCGAAGAAGAGGCGATTTATCTCGGGGGCGACTAAAACTTCCCAAATCTGATCGTGTGTCTCTGCCCTAAAGGAGAGTCATAGGTTGCCCATCCCTGTTATAGATTGTGATACTGAAAGTTCGTACCCTACAGAGTCCAATACTTTTTTAAAATGTTATCTCATTTACCAAGAAGCCCTCCATGGTACATCAGAATGTCCTTAAACAACATCTGGTTTAGTAACTCCTTAGTATAACCAAATTCTGGTGAACAACTGTTGCAGCATCCTCTCTACCAGATGAGCTGACGTAAGATATTGATAATGATAAATCTGTTACAACAGGATCAGTGGACTTTGCCCAACCCTCGTTTGGCCATATGGGAGGAGGATGTGTATATATATATATATATATATATATATATATATATATATATATGTATAGAAGGGCTAAGGGAATGTATATTTACCTAGGTGCAGAGTTGTTTGGGCTGGGCCCTTTCAAAAGTGCAGTCTGAACAATACCAGTTAAACTGGCAATCTGTTTCTCCATGGCATGCATCCTCTCTCTGTAAAACAAGGGAATATCCTATTACTAGAAGCCTCTGTTTTAGCATTTCCACCAGGCCATGAAGAAATAACATGCAAGCAGTCGAAACAAGCAGCCCCGATACTTTTTGTTAAGCAGGGATCAAAAGGATATTAGCATATATAACAGGCTACAGGCAACAACACATTAGAAGTCTAATTTAATAAGCATGGGAGTCACGACCCCCTTTTCAAGAGATGGTGTTAGTTTCATTCAAGGCTTCTTCTTCCTCAGTGTCATCCAACAATCTCACAGGACAATAATTGTTGTCCAAACATTCATGTCTCAACAATGGCCCCCTATAATTGACTCCAGGGCACCAGGTCCATATGTGTAAGTCCAGTATATTCATGATTTTGACTTTGAGCAGAAATGTTGCGGAAATCTATAGATCTATATCTTCACTGCTCCATAAGAAATAATGTCTCAATTCTGCTGCTTAAAGGGATCCTTTCATCGGAAAACATGTTTTTTTTTCAAAACACATCAGTTAATAGTGCTGCTCCAGCAGAATTCTGCACTGAAATCCATTTCTCAAAAGAGCAAACAGATTTTTTTATATTCAATTTTGAAATCTGACATGGGGCTAGACATATTGTCAGTTTCCCAACTGCCCCTGGTCATGTGACTTGTGCTCTTATAAACTTCAATCACTCTTTACTGCTGTACTGCAAGTTAGAGTGATATCACCCCCCTTTTCCCCCCCAGCAGCCAAACAAAAGAACAATGGGAAGGTAACCAGATAACAGCTCCCTAACACAAGATAACAGCTGCCTGGTAGATCTAAGAACAACACTCAATAGTAAAAACCCATGTCCCACTGAGACACATTCAGTTACATTGAGAAGGAAAAACAGCAGCCTGCCAGAAAGCAGTCACATGACTGGGGCAGCTGGGAAACTGACAATATGTCTAGCCCCATGTCAGATTTCAAAATTGAATATAAAAAAATCTGTTTGCTCTTTTGAGAAATGGATTTCAGTGCAGAATTTTGCTGGAGTAGCACTATTAACTGATACGTTTTGAAAAAAACATGTTTTCCGATGACAGGATTCCTTTAACTTTGAGCAATGGCAGTTAATACAGTAATACCTTATATAATACATAAAGCAATGAATATCTTTTAAATGATATCCTTATAAAGGGTGACTAGTGATGTCATCAGTTATAAACAGTGAGTAGTGATGTCACTTTTGTCAAATGACTCACCAAAACGTGTGCATTATAATAAATAAAGTACCCCTTGTTGGAAAATATAAGGATATTAGAAGTAACCTTCGGCCTTCAGGCTTTTGCTTTTATATGGTCATGGAAATCCTCGTGACTTATAATATCCTTATAGTTTACAATAGGGGATACTTTATTCACTATATACCTTACAAAGCTAGTTTTTAGGCATTTGAGTGAAATAAACACAATGCAATATATATCCAATGAAGTCAAATCCATGCCAAAGGGCAATACCCTTGTAAGGATTTGAGAACTTCTCAAACCACACTCTAGGGGTGTACAGATTAGCTTTCTGCATATGTATTGACCCCCATTTGTCTGTAAGGGCAGAGACATGCTGCTATTTCGGGAGATAGCCCGAGATTAGTCACCTGAAGAAGAAGTGATTTGTCGCTGGGCGACTAATCTCCCGAAATAGCAGCGTGTGTCTCTGCCCTAACAAGTATTTGCATAGGATTATGCCCTAATACATCAGGCTAGGGTGAAGTCCACCCTCAACATCTAATGACTCCAGACAGAGGGAGAGGTTCCTTGGCAGAAGTAGATTATGTCTAGATATAGTTATACACAGCCTGACCCCGTCTGGTGTTCCCCTCATTACTTCTGCTTACATCCAAACGCTGACTTTAATCAAGTTTTGATTAAAAACCCAGTGATGAAGAGATAATTTCTTATTTTTTTTTCCATCAAAATCTCTTTACCTTTGATAAGATACAGATGTAAAGCAAATATGTCTTTACAACAGGGGAAAAACACTGTAAGCCCTTCTATTTCTAGTTTGGTAATCTGGAAACAATTTAACATTTTTAAGTAAATTATGACTTTTCAGGGACAATCTTGCCTTGCTCAGCAAACCGCACCATATATCAGGCGCGGAGAAAACAGTCCGTATTTACTGCAAGGGCAAAGAAACTATCCATGAGCTTTCTTTATTCGCACATTCTATCGCTTCAGGCTATGGCCGGAGAGATTAAAGGAGCCTGATCTAAAAACTAAATATGATGAAGAAAAAAAATCATCTGTTTACAAAAAGTTATCTGAAAATACATGGCCTAGTCACCCCTTCCTGTGTGGAAAAGAGTCAGTGTTGGAGACACTTCAGAAGAGAACTTCCACTTTCATTTTCTGCACCAGAGATGCAAAACGTTATGGGTGAAAGTATCAAGTTCACAATATTTGTTTTGGGGTTGTGATTGAGTCTTGGTGGCTGTAGGGAGGTTGTGGCAGAAGGAGGGGGACCCTGAAGGGGGTGGAAACCTCAGTGTGTCTCCGACGCGCTAGTCAATTGGTCACTGTGGTTTAAACTTTGAAACATTTACCCTTATGCTTTCTAAGGTTTACCAATCTGCTGCCCTTTGAGGGTCCCCATAAACAGGGTGGCCATACACGGGGCGATAAAAGCAGCGGACAGACCGAGTCGGCAGCTTATTGGCCCATGTATGGGGCCCTCCGATGGGCTTCCCCAATCGATATCTGGCCGAAAGTCGGGCAGATGTCAATCGGACAGGACTAAAAATCCTGTTGGATCACGTCCACATTTGTTCGTTGGTGCGGTCCCGCGATCTGACCGCCCGTTGCCCTTCATTATAATCCGATCGTTGGGCCCTAGGGCCCATGATCGAATCAGCCCGATATCGCCCACCTCAAGGTAGGCATATCGGGGAGAGATCCACTCGTTGGCTCTGCAAATTATTGGTCCATGTAAGGGGCACTTTTGACACCTGCTATCTTTCTGGCAGGTTTAAAAAATCCATTTGGGCGAGAACAACATTGGCAAGTTCATGCCAATTGGTTCCCAGTCTGTTGGTGGCTAAATCAGGTTGAGATCTGGTTGCTTTAGTAGGTTAGTTCAAAGTAAGTAGTTCAAATGGCAACTAGTAGTTTAGTTTAACCAGTGAGCAGCTGTTCCTATAGGGCAGCACAAACGTTCTCTCTTTGTGGACATAAAGACCCAATTCAGAAGGAATCAGTGTCAAAAAAATCTCTTCATAAGAGCCCAGGGTCCCTTATCTTAAAGGGATCCTGTCGTCAGAAAACATGTTTTTTTCAAAACGCATCAGTTAATAGTGCTACTCCAGCAGAATTCTGCACTGAAATACATTTCATACATCTCAAAAGAGCAAACAGATTTTTTTATATTCAATTTTGAAATCTGACATGGGGCTAGACATTTTGTCAATTTCCCAGCTGCCCCTGGTCATGTGACTTGTGCCTGCACTTTAGGAGAGAAATGCTTTCTGGCAGGCTGCTGTTTTTCCTTCTCAATGTAACTGAATGTGTCTCAGTGGGACATGGGTTTTTACTATTGAGAGTTGTTCTCAGATCTACCAGGCAGCTGTTATCTTGTGTTAGGGAGCTGTTATCTGGTTACCTTCCCATTGTTCTTTTGTTTGGCTGCTGGGGGGAAAGGGAGGGAGGTGATATCACTCCAACTTGCAGTACAGCAGTAAAGAGTGATTGAAGTTTATCAGAGCACAAGTCACATGACTGGGGCAGCTGGGAAACTGACAGTATGTCTAGCCCCATGTCAGATTTCAAAATTGAATATAAAAAAATCTGTTTGCTCTTTAGAGAAATGGATTTTAGTGCAGAATTCTGCTGGAGCAGCACTATTAACTGATTCATTTTGAAAAAAATTTTTTTTCCCATGACATTACCCTTTAAGTACAACAGTGCATTTGAGCCCCATGGGCTAATGAGGTCTTCAGGCAAATGGATTTTCCCAGCCTGATATCTGAATGAGCCCAAGCAGATGTTGATGGGTGAAGACAATCTTTTATTCCCATACGGACCAATGGTTTGCCAATTAGGTCAATCATTTCAGAATCAGTTGCTGGGCATGTACATGAACTGATGTATGCAATCATTTTTCTGTTTCTTCTTTTCAGTGACTTATGTTTTCAGGTCTGCGAATATAATAAAATTGTATGTTTTTTTTATCTTTCCTGCTGCGGTTTCTACTTTTTTATTTCAAAGGTCACATTAGTTGTACGTGACTGACTTAATTCCTATTATTTGGTTGACAGACATATTTCTTCTCCTTCCTTCATTAAGTGTGCTTATATGTCTTATTGGATTATGCTACTGTAGGTTTCATCTTCCCATCAAGAAAAGCGGACTCCTATTTAATGTGGTTTATCTTCTACTTAAGGGCAATAGCACACAACAGGATTTCAAGTCTACTCTTTGTAGACCTGTGCAATTTCTAGACTGGCGAAAGGACAACAAAACGTTGGTTAACTCCCCATTCAGTTCATCTATTTCAGCTGTTTTATGGCAGTAGATTGTAGACGCCTAAGCCAAGGTAATGTACCGCACGTATTATACTCTTGTACCTTAAAGTGATTTTACAGACATATTAAATGATCCTTATCCTGGTTTAATGTGATTCAAGCTTCGTTGAACACAATGTGCCACCGAACATTTATATAATCACTAATACCGAAAATTTCTCTTTAGCTGTTGCTTGGTGAAGCCCAAATAATAGCTTCTATTTACAGAAATTGCATGACAGTGGGGTTTCGTGGCTGGCATACCATGATCACCGGACAGATTCCATAATTCATGTTCTTACTGACTGCACAAAGGAAGGAAATTTGTATAAGACTTTGATAATGAACCCAAAAAACCTAGATATCCTACTAACAAGTAGAAGTTTGGAGTCAGCTATGGTTCATCTAAAAGGCACTTGTATTTTCAGAATGTAGTATTTACTGATAGGATGAGTTACAGACACGGGGACCCAAAGGGGCAGTGCTTGGATTTCACGGAAATGTTTATTTTGGCTGTGCATGACTAAGCTACGACTTTGTCACTTATCCAAGAAACCAAGTAAGTCTACAGCAACCTCGCATATACTTGAAGCGGTGCTGTTGCAGAGCTACTGTATAAATATCTTAAGGAACAGCTCAATTGTGATTATTTCTTGTTTATAAAAGGATCCACACTGGTCAGGGACCAACTGGGAAATGGAAAAGTACGAATTCAACCAGCCAGTGTTTCCCTTGCCATTATGGACAGACACCATTAAAAGTTGTATCTGGGCCACCTTCCTCCAACCCTATGGTAACTGTCTCCAAATACACTTGTTTACCTCGCCCACCCTGAACTTAATGACCCCATTTCATTGCTTTGCTCTTCACTGGAGACTACAGGCTGGGAACACCACAGACAATAAGTTCATACATAATATACACCACCCCCTACCCATCACTGAGTTACAATTTACAGTCCTAGGCTGAAACAAATGCAAGTCTGTGTTTTCTTACCTTGTGTAAGGGTCTTTTGGTGGTACTCCATACCCTCCAAACACTTGTTTATCAGTAGGAGATTGGACAATATCCGCCATACTTATTATTCCACCTGTGTTTCGCACTTTAGCTTCTACAAACATGCCAGGCCCTTGCTCCTTTTTAAATGACTGGCGTAGGGGAGAAGATCTGTCGGACTGCATGCCATGGGGAGGCAGATGAGCATTATGGGCATGCATCTCCATCATCCTTATATCAGCCACTCTATGAGGAGAGGTCGGGGGAGTTTTAGAGCCAAGTGTTGGCAAATGACTTTCCACGTGCTTACGACTTTTTTGCCTGTACATGGATTGTTCCATCATTTCCATTTGCATAGAAGAATTAGAATAAGTGCTTGCAGATCTCGTGGACCCCCTGTGGTATGCAATAATATGATCTGGGACATCAAGAGGGTGCCCACCATGTGATGATGCCATACTCATCCGTCCTTCATGATATAAATAAGGGTCTTGGTACATGTCATTCCTTAGCAGCTGGACATTTTTATTGCCCATGTCCTCATCTGGTTTCACGTCCCTTCTTTCCAGTATAGCGCTGGGGCTAGGAGATATGGATCTAGATGCCGGCACGCTTGGTATTCTTTCCCTCTGCATGGTAGTGTTGCTCTGCACTGCTGCAGGCCGCCCACCGCCATAAGGGATTCTTGACGGAGATGATGGCATGGAGTGGGGAACAGGTGTAGGAGGGGGTGACACTGGGCCAGCATGAGAGGTATAGGTTGCAGACCCAGGTCTATGGATCACCGTGCCTTCCCGAACGGAGTAGGAAATATCTCTTTGCATCTGTAGAATAAAGAAGATGTATATATGAAATGTCCCAGAATCTCACACTAAACTCAATACTTAATTCAATAACATACAGAGCATGTTTAGTGTCAATTTGGAGAATGCTGGAATCATAATGGACCAAATAAAGGAGCCTGAAGCACTACAACTTTTGTGAGGCACCATGACTTATAGAAGTAGGGTTGTCCAACCTGTGCTCCTCTAGCTATAGTTCAGCAATCTAATGTTATCTCCAAGGGGGTAAGGCACTTCATCACATTTGATTGGCATGCCATCACTTCCTGTTCTACCCCCTGCTCAGAATATAAAAAGAATTATTAGGCAACATAAAAAAAGTACATTTAAAGGATTTCAGGAACTTGTAGCATCCATATAACACCAAGAAACCTTTCCAAACATATGTGATAGATCCTACACATTGGTATAAATCCTTTATAAAATACCGTACTGGTTCAAACTCGTAGAAATGGATTTACAAATAGAGGACACTGGTCAGCTTGTTATTAATATCACTTCATCCCCTAAATTGTAATTGAGAAGTCACAGACATGGCGCTAAAAAAAACAGGGAACATAGCATCAAAAAATAAAAATCACAGCGTATTGACTCAAACGTAAATATAATTTAGTGCCAGTAGGAATAACACTGGCATCATGTAGGAGTCATTCAGTAATATCAGCCCATGCATTTTATTTACTGTATAAAATTGCATCAGTTTGTAATCTGACGTATATCCTTTACTGGGAACGGCCATGGGGAACACACTGCCTAAAAAGGATATAGTAACTGAAATGGATAAAAAAAAAAGGTAAACCATCCTCTCTGAGAAATACATTTAGCTGAAAGCAGGATCCATGCAACTGCTGTGGAAACAAAATACCAACTTTATTTACTAAGTTTTATTAATGATGAATTCTTGTTATAAATATACTTATATATCAAGATATTTTCATGTATTCAATCATTATTGGTTGAGTCACTATGCTGCCATACCGACTTCTTTTCATCCTCTTTACAAACAAATCTCGTTTCCAATGTTTAAAAAGAAAAAAAAAATTATATATATATATATGTATGTATGTATGTATGTATGTATGTATGTATGTATGTATGTATGTATGTATATATACACACACACACACACACACACACACACACATTATTTTTTCTTACAAACATCACTATGCAGTGAGCACCATTTAGAAGAATATAGTTCACAGGATGTGCATGGGTTCTGGGTATTCTAATGATATATACAAAGGATTTTTAAATGAGTGAACAGGAGACATGATAGATGATAGATAGATAGATAGATAGATAGATAGATAGATAGATAGATAGATAATATATAGGCAGAAAGGATTCAGAGCACTCATAGGGCTTAATTTATTTACAATTTATTTACAAAAACAGTATTAGGGCAAAGACAGACAAGAAGTTTCAGGGAAATTTAGTCGCCTGCCGACAAATCGCCTCTTCTTCGGGCGACCAATCTCCCCGAATTGCCTCTCCGCCGGCTAGAATCTAAATCACCTGCGGGATAGCACTTGGAGCAATTTGTTTTCAGAAGTCGTCTGAAGTTGCCTCACAAGGAAACTTTGGGTGACTTCGGAAAACGAAGAGGCAATTTGTCACCGGGGGCGACTAATCTCCCCGAATATTCTCGTCTGTCTTTGCCCTAATACTGTTTTTGTAAATAAATTGTAAATAAATTAAGACCCATCTATCTATCTATCTGCCCTAAGTCGACATTTTGCTCCTACAACGAGGACCAGGACCGAAACGTTGAGTTACACCATTACATTTTTGCCCACCAGTGCTCTGTGTCCTTCATGCTGATATTACTTTTGTCTTGCAGACTCTCTCTCTCTATTTATATATACACATTAAAACACCCAGACATACACACACACACACATACGTACACACTCCAGGAAATAAGAACTCTGTCTTTTGATCTAGAATCTATTTTGGACCATTTTATATGATTCTTCTTATTTAGCCAAAATAAAAGCATAATCCAGAGAAATGTGTTATTATGGTGTTTCTTTAGAAGAGTTCCTCGGGCGCAGATTGTGCTCAGTTGTCCTGGGTCATTGGTTTCCAAATCAAAAGACGCACAGAGACAAAATGTACCTGCTATCTATTGCGATACGCCGTTCTTTGACAAGAAAGGATCTCGTTTAATGAAAAGCTCTGCATTGTGCTTAAAAGCTGAAATTGTTCCCAGACAAAACATAAATCAAACAGATTTAGCCTAAAAAAAAAAAAAGAGCATGAATACGGGCTAGATATAGTTATATATTCCATTGTTGGTACCTGAAGTCTACGAGGGACTTCGCTTCAGGATTCAGACTCAGTTTATGACACTGGGAGATTAGTAACTGCTATTTGTAGTCAACTTTTTATCATACTTTATTTATATAGTGTCAACTCATTCTGCTTTATAGAGATTATTCATCATTCACTCTCCCGGTGGAGTTTACAATCTAATCCCACACACTGGGGTCAGTTCTATCTGAAGCCAACTAACCTGCCTGTACATTTCTGGAGTATGGGAGGAAACCAGAATACCTGGAGAAGACCCACATGCAGTAGACATGGGGAGAACATACAAGTTCCCTGCTGTTCCCTGGAACAAAACTTAGGACCCTGGCTCTGTAACCCAGTAACTCTAATCACAGAGCCACGGCGTTATCCTAGTTTTAGACACTGGCTATTATAAACACCTCTCTGTTCTGGACTATGAGTCCTTTTAGCAGGAGGGTGTGGATCACATTTTATTATTGACTATCAGACAAAAATGTCCCAGTTCAAATATATAATTCCATAAATAAGTCAGAAGCCATTGTGATGGGTGGCGATTCCAATTCTTATACATAAATGTAAAATAATATCTACAGTATGTGTAAAAATAAAGGAACCCCCATGGAAAAAAGTCTTTAGTAAAAAAAAAATAAAGTATCCAAAAATATAAATTTCAACTGGTCACACCAGTTCATTCCTTCCCACCACATATTTTCCCCAGTTCTGACTTGTTTCTCTTTAGTACATTGTGCGCTGGAGTGGTTCCTCCATCGTCGTGTATATTTAACGTTCCAGTTAAAGTCAGAACACACCAGTCCCTGTCCTGTAACTCTGATAACAACTCTGCATTGACTGGGGACACAGTGACTGCAAATGTTTGTTTTTCTCTGGACCATTTTTGGCGCTGCTAGAACACCAGCCAAGCGGAAACGACTGCCAAGCGACTGAAAAAGTCCACAGTTCTAAGGGAGAGTAAACAGCATGGATCAGTTGATCCATGTTCGACAGATTCACTGCCACACGTTCAGCCTCTACTTCTGTAGAGAGATTAAAGTGTAAATAAACATGCTCAGCAGCTGCAGTAATCTACAGCTGTATCAGTGTTATATTATAGTGCCAACATACAGCGGCGGGTCAGGCCATCCGGGCACCCTAGGCGACTCAGCCGACCAGCTTGCCCCGACTTCCCCTGTTGCATGCGCGGTGACGTCACGCGTTTATGTTGACGCACGGTGATGTCATGCACTTACACGCATGTGTGTTCTCGAGCGCAAGTTGTGTCTGGTGAGCAGGTGAGTCTGGTCTAGGGGTTGGCAGAAGAGGCAGCTGCCCAGCACCCCCCAATTGTTAAGCCCTTGGCAGCTGCCTCTTCTGCCTTCCCCTAGTTCCAGCCCTGCCAACATATTCTGCAGCACTTTACAAAAATTATACAGAATTTTCACCAGTCCCTGCCCCAGTGGAGCTTAAAGTCCATGCCAATAAACCTGCCTGTACAAGGTCAGATTGGGCCAGAGGGAAACTGGTAAAAAACCCAGTGGGCCCCGGATCAAACCAAACTAGCTCCCCCTGCTGAGAACTGTGGGCACCCCTCTCCCGATCAAGGGTGCAAGGAGAATGTGTACACAGTGTGTAGATGGGGGGTGGCCAGTGTCGGACTGGGGCCCACCAGAAAACCTTAGACCGTGGGCCACTTTCCAAACTATTATTCCTCTTCTCCTCACTCAACCTCTTAATTCTCCTTTATCTCTACATATTATACTCTAGTCTTAAATAATTGTTAGGGAATGGCCATGAAATAGGCCTAATGAGTAGAAGCAAGATGCCCACTGACACCTGGGCCCACTGGGAGTTTTCCTGGTATCCCGGTGGGCAGTCCGACACTGGGGGTCGCATTTAGTGTAGGCCAAGCTCACAACTGGGGTTGGGGGCCGCGTCAGTTGTGTAACTATAGAGGAATAGGGGGTGGCAGACTACTGGCTCTGTTAGATCTGTTTCCTCTATAGTTAATAAAAAAATCCTCCCCAGCCGCTCATACTTACCTGCGAGGAAAGGGGGAAACAAGTTGGCTGGAGTGGGCGGAGTCAGGGTGGGACATGGGCAGGGCAGAGGTAGGACACCGGCTGGGCGGAGGCGGGACAGGAAGTGGGTGGGAGGATGGGGATAAGAGTGTGCAGGCCCCTCTGAAGATTTTTATGCAGGGGGGCCCAGCACACTCTAGTTATGCCCCTGGGCCCCGAACAGTGTCGGACTGGCCCGGTGGGATACCGGGAAAAAACCCGGTGGGCCCGACCCTTAATGGACCCCCGTCGGGCCAGTCCCCTGTCCCGATCGTATTTGACAAAAAATACCTTTCACTGAGGAGCGTCGAGTGGCGAATACACACGCAGGCATCGTCTTTACGCAGGCACATGCACGCTCGGCGCGTCATAGTAGGGGGGCAGGGGGTTGGAGGGGGCCCTGGACAGTAGTCCCAGTGGGCCCCGGGCCCCCCACTCCGACCCTGGCCCAGAGTAGAGATGAGCAAAATATTTTGCCTTGTTTCACTGAGAAAAAAACGCCCATAGACTATAATGGATAGTAAAAAACATGTTGCACTAGAATGTTGCGCAGCTTGGAAAATTGTTGTGCAAAAAAGGCCTATTGACTTCAATGCATTTGGCAGCTTTTTTGCCATTTTGCTAGTTTTTGGCAAAGCGAAACATGACAGATTCTCCCCCTCAATAACCGTGAAGCTCTGGTGAGACACAGCAGTCCAACACTGAGCCTGTATGTTTGTGGAGTGTCTGAGGAAACACAGTACCTGTAAGGAACCAATACAGACTTGAGGAGAAGACAAACTTCTAGCAACTAGTGCCCAGGCCCTATTGTAAAATATAACACTATTAAAAGTCACCTTTGGGTTCCAACACCAAATAAAGATGTGGTTACAGGCTGAGTGCCTTTAATGACGTTGGAGGAGACTTCTAATATCCTTATGGCATACGTGATTTCTTATAATAGAGCAGCTTCAATGTGAGCCAAGCAACATCATTATGCACAAACTGGTATTGTATATTATACTGGGAAATATTATCATTTCCACTCCTGAAAGAGAAGGAGCTGATCTGATCGTACCTTTTACTTTCATTTCAAAGGCCTGAGAAAATACAGAACAAAAAGGACATAAATAGCAAATGCGGCTGAGCAACATTCTAGTCCAAAGTGTATTTCTTTTCACAGAGTGGCTCCCATACAGTCTGTAATGCGTTATGCACTAAATCTCTATAGTGAGCGCTCACACTTACCTAGCCAGTTATTTTTAACTAGTTGTACAGCTAGCTGGTATTAACTACAATGTGAGAAGTATACAAATAATAAAATAAACAGAATCTAAAATAACTGGTGGTGCCAGGATCTTAGACCCCCCTTGTGTTTCTCCTACCCCAGGCTGGTGCTCCTCTTTGAATATACATGGACAGTCCCAAGGTACGTTATGCTGAGCGCAGTGCCGCCATCTTTTTCTGTCTTTCCCTTGACCACCCTGGGTGAGCACATGTACAGAACATGTCCATAGATGATGAATTAGAGGGTTAATCTCACATTATCTGCCTTCTTTATGTAGGCTTTGTCACAATCAGAATGAGCTCCATTGTCTGTATTGTTCTGAACAATAAGCAGCAGAAGATGAAGATCTGGGCAGGAGATTGGTCTCCAATGACAAGGCTCTATTGAAGCCTCACCCTGAACTTCAGTGTTTTTATATCATTTTTCTTCCGCTTGGATTCTTGCCCCCGTGTAAAATATTGCTACAAACTATTAAACATTGTGGTAGAAAACTAGGGCATCTAAAACCATTTATGACAAACATCTCAGATGTGGCAATGAGATGTCAAAAAAATCAAACAAAGGATTTCACACTCTAGATCAAAATAAAAAAAGTATTTATTACATCAAAAAAAATTTACAAAAATCATACCGAAATAAATGATATTAGCCCAACGCGTCTCGACCAAAGTGGTCTTCCTCAGGGGCCAAAAATGAAAATCAGAAAAAAACACGGAATTAGTGTATTGTCCAATTTTATACTTTTTAGGGCAGAGACACACGTGAAGATTCGGGGACATTTAGGGGCAAATTCACTAAGATTCGTAGTTGCGCCAGGCGTAACTTCACCGCACTTCGCCAGGCGTAGTTTCGCTAGCGCTCCGCAAATTCACTAAAATCCGAAGTTGCGCTCAGGGGTAGCATAAGGTTGCGAAGTTGCGCTAGCGTTGATTCGCTAAGCGAAGTGAAGTTACGCTAGTGATAGTTAATTTGCATACGGCGCCAAATTCAAATTTCAAAACATCAAATAACATTTTTATTTTGCCCTACACATGTGCCCACTGTGTAGTTAAGGTGCCATGAGTTAGGAAATGTAGGGGGGAAGGAGGGGAGCCCCAAAAAATGTTTCGATCTTTTTCAGCCTATTACCTATAATATAGAAAAAACGCCAGGGTTTTTTGGGACTTAGAAAAAAATTTAACTTTTTTTGAAGCAATCCCTATCTACTCTATTGCGCTTCGCCTTGTCTGAGGTGGCGAAGGAAGTCTAGCGTAAAAGGTAGCGTTCAGTACACTGCGCGCGTTAGTGAATTTGCGTAGTTACATCTGTTGCGAATGTATGCCAGAGTTCGTTAGTGAATTTGCGAAGTAACGAAAATGACCAACGCTAGCGAATTGACGCTAGCGTTAGGCGCTTCGGCGCTTAGTGAATTTGCCCCTTAGTCTCCCAGTGACTAATCTTCCCGAAAAGCCTTTCCGCCGGCTAGAATCTAAATCGCCGGCAGGATGGCATTCAGAGCGCTTCATTTTCCAAAGTCACACAAAATTTCTTCGTCAGGCAACTTCGGAAAACAAAGTGCTCAGAGTGCCATCCCGCCGGTGATTTAGATTCTAGCCAGCGAGAAGGCTTTTTAGTCGCCTGAAGAAGAGGCGATTATTCTCCCCCAATCTTCCCGTGTGTCTCTGCCCATAGGGCATCTAAAACCATTTATGGCAAGAGTGACAAACATCTCAGATGTGGCAGTTGCACAACCTGTAAATGAGTCGTGGCAGTTCAAGTGCACATGACAAAGCAATCAACACTATATTCCAACATGTATTCAAATTGTCTTTGAATTAAGGTTCTGCCAAAAATATCAGACTTCTTATTTTAGGCCACTGGGTGAGCTCCTCAACATATATGGAACACAGGCATTTTTCCACTTTAAAATCCAAAAGTTTCCATCCATTCTCCTTTATTAAAATCTATCTCTGTGGATTGGGAAGAATTCAATCATCGTTGTGCTGTCACATTTTCCTCGGGTGCAGAAGTGCTGCCCATGTTTTGCTTTCCACATTAAACTGCCTGACAAAACCCAGACTGCCTTCTTAATGACCAGCCGTAGTTACAGTTGGCTCAGGTTTCAAAGACAAGCAGGTATTTATAAAAACATCATTTTGGGACTGTGTTCAAATCTCCACAGTTTGGTTTAAACACATTTTCAGCCTAAGCACCTTCTATATGGAGACTATCCAAAGAGTGATGCATGAGGTTAGAAATGTCCCACCATGGCTATAAAGTGCTGACATCATTGACGGCGATGCTGGTGGGACAAAGTGGAGGAAACATACCTCATTCTCAGTCCTTAACCTGAAGCTTAAGAGTACAGTAAAATGGTGTAATGCATGGACAGGCCACTTCAACACTTACTTGGCTGGGAAATTCTCTGGTAATTATATTCAGCAACTCAGCCATTCCCATTGAATCCTAGGCCTATAAAAGTCTTACTGTTAGCAGTCGGCTTGGTAAAAGTACAAATTACATATATGTAACCCTATTGTACCTGCTGCACAGCCACAAATGCTGTCCCTAAGTCCCTCCCAAGAGACTATTATCCCACTGTTACTATAGGCACCATCTCTCCCTACTATACCTGCTATCCCACAGTCACACTCCCTTCCCAGAGACTATTATCTACTGTTACTATAGGCACCATCTCTCCCTACTATACCTGTTATCCCACAGTCATACTCCCTTCCTATAGACTATTATCCACTGTTACTATAGGCACCATCTCTCCCTACTATACCTGCTATCCCACAGTCACACTCCCTTCCTATAGACTATTATCCACTGTTACTATAGGCACCATCTCTCCCTACTATACCTGCTATCCCACAGTCACACTCCCTTCCCAGAGACTATTATCCACTTTTACTATAGGCACCATCTCTCCCTACTATACCTGCTATCCCACAGTCACACTCCCTTCCCAGAGACTATTATCCACTGTTACTATAGGCACCATCTCTCCCTACTATACCTGCTATCTCACAGTCACACTCCCTTCCCAGAGACTATTATCCACTGTTACTATAGGCACCATCTCTCCCTACTATACCTGCTATCCCACAGTCACACTCCCTTCCCAGAGACTATTATCCTACTGTTACTATAGGCACCATCTCTCCCTACTATACCTGCTATCCCACAGCCACACTCCCTTCCCAGAGACTATTATCTACTGTTACTATAGACACCATCTCTCCCTACTATACCTGCTATCCCACAGCCACACTCCCTTCCCAGAGACTATTAACCCACTGTTACTATAGACACCATCTCTCCCTACTATACCTGCTATCCCACAGTCACACTCCCTTCCCAGAGACTATTATCTACTGTTACCATAGGCACCATCTCTCCTTACTATACCTGTTATCCCACAGTCACACTCCCTTCCCAGAGACTATTATCCACTGTTACTATAGGCACCATCTCTCCCTACTATACCTGCTATCCCACAGCCACACTCCCTTCCCAGAGACTATTATCCACTGTTACTATAGACACCATCTCTCCCTACTATACCTGCTATCCCACAGTCACACTCCCTTCCCAGAGACTATTATCCACTGTTACTATAGGCACCATCTCTCCCTACTATACCTGCTATCCCACAGCCACACTCCCTTCCCAGAGACTATTATCCCACTGTTACTATAGACACCATCTCTCCCTACTATACCTGCTATCCCACAGTCACACTCCCTTCCCAGAGACTATTATCCCACTGTTACTATAGGCACCATCTCTCCCTACTATACCTGCTATCCCACAGTCACACTCCCTTCCCAGAGACTATTATCCCACTGTTACTATAGGCACCATCTCTCCCTACTATACCTGTTATCCCACAGTCACACTCCCTTCCCAGAGACTATTATCCACTGTTACTATAGGCACCATCTCTCCCTACTATACCTGCTATCCCACAGCCACACTCCCTTCCCAGAGACTATTATCCACTGTTACTATAGACACCATCTCTCCCTACTATACCTGCTATCCCACAGTCACACTCCCTTCCCAGAGACTATTATCCACTGTTACTATAGGCACCATCTCTCCCTACTATACCTGCTATCCCACAGCCACACTCCCTTCCCAGAGACTATTATCCCACTGTTACTATAGACACCATCTCTCCCTACTATACCTGCTATCCCACAGTCACACTCCCTTCCCAGAGACTATTATCCACTGTTACTATAGGCACCATCTCTCCCTACTATACCTGCTATCCCACAGTCACACTCCCTTCCCAGAGACTATTATCCACTGTTACTATAGGCACCATCTCTCCCTACTATACCTGCTATCCCACAGCCACACTCCCTTCCCAGAGACTATTATCCCACTGTTACTATAGACACCATCTCTCCCTACTATACCTGCTATCCCACAGTCACACTCCCTTCCCAGAGACTATTATCCACTGTTACTATAGGCACCATCTCTCCCTACTATACCTACTCTGTGGGGCCTCAGTTTGGCACCCCCCCCCCCCACTGTAGATCCCCTAAAAATAGTATGGGCCATAAAGTAACATACAGTGTATTGAACACAGAGCAGTTCAAAATATAGAATGTGAGCTGTCAACAAACCTTTTACTGAACGAATTCTCTGCAGTTCGTGTCAGAATGTGCGGCTTTATTTGTCACTGCCTCAGCATTACATTCCCCCTGTGCTGTACAAGGTTTTATTTCAAATAATTTAAAAACAGCTAAGTCTCAGCACTCTATGGGAGAGAAAAAAAAACCCCTTCAATGTACTTGTTCAAGCAAGTATTGATCAGTTGTTTGCCAGAGAAATATCTTGTAGTGTAGATTAGTTGCAGGGTGCAGAGATCATTGTAATGAACAAAAGGGACTCAGATACACAAACTGTATATTAAATAAAGTGCATCAGATTGAGACGGTGTGAGAAGCAGTTCTCGGGAAGGCCTGATTGCTGCATGTTTAAGTGCTGAAACACTTCATTTCTTACATGGACACGAGAAGTTTATATTTAGCTTTAAGCATTAAACCAGCAGCCACACAAGAAACCTCAGAGACTCTGTGGTCGGGCAATTCATTCGCTTCTATTCCAGTGTTGAGCCATGTGTGCTATACACTTGCCAGCCAGGGTCTGAGTCTATCCCGTTAACCCTTTAGACATAATACAGATAGATGGGGTGCTGTCAGAAAGGGAATAAATAGATCTGACCATCATATCATTCCCCCTATTAAATAATCATAGCATTGTATATCACAGTTGTGTTTGCTCTGTTTATATAAGTTTCATTATCTCCCACTTTAAGCCTATAAGATATTGCAGTACTGGGGTTCTGAGTTTGGTTCTGGCTTGGGAAGTATCTACAAGGAGTTTGTATGTCTCATTTACTATGAGGTCCTTTTTGCCACACTTTTAACTTGCACCAACTATAAAAATGTCAGGGCAAGAAAAACAAAACAAAGCTCTAAGGGCAGAGACAAACGCTCAGATCTGGGGAGATTTAGTTTTCTGGCGATAAATCGCCTCTTATTCTGGGCGACTAATCTCCTCGAACTGCCTCCCCGCCTACTAACAGCGAAAACGCCGGCGGGATGGCACACGGAGCGCTTCATTTTTCGTAGCCGTCCAAACTTTCCTCACGAGGCAACTTTGGGCGACTTCGGAAAACGAAGCGCACCGATTGCCATCCCGAAGTCGCCAGAGGAGATTTGTCACTGGGTGACTAATCTCCCTGAATCTGAATGTGTGTCCTGCCCTAAATCTTGCATAAGGCACATGGTGCAATTTCCATTTGCAATGGACAGGGTACATATGTTTACATTCTTCGCCTTGCCTATAGTTAATAAGCCCTTGTATGTTTTCCTTGAGTCTTGTATGTTTTCCTTGAGTCTCCATAGATGTCTTTCCTACCACACTCAAAAAACATGTAGGCAGGTTAACTGAATTCTTCAGAAGTCATCCCTAGTATGTGTAAACACTGTGTAATATGTCAACACCATATAAAGGATAATAATAACAAAGCTACTAACTCATAGAGCTGCTAAACTAACTTGTAGGTACAGGAGACCACCTGACAATGAAGATCTATGCCTTCAAAAGTGGCAACTGCTGGTAACATAACAAGCCATGCCAGAGTGAATGCTGACGAGGGCTTCAGCACTACAGAGACCCAGAAGACAATGATCATGTGAAGTAGTCAATGACGCTAAGCAGAAGGCTAGACAAGATGAGAAACATATGGTGGCAGGTCATAGGTTTTATTCTCAGAAAGTTGCTGCTATCTTGTGTCTGGTCAAGCAAAACTTATGCACACTGAAGAAGACTTTTAGTCAACCTTTTGTTATTATTTGGTTGATTTTTATCCATAACTTACTTTGACGGAAGGAAGCCAGGTGGCCACCAGAAATTAAATTGTCGTGCAACTTGGTGAAGTTCTTACTTTTAACTGCATTACACAGTGAAAACCCATAGAGTAACAGACTAATATATTATTTAGTGAGGGAGAAGTGTAATCTAATTTTCCAGATACACCAGCTCAGGTCCAATTAAACCAGGTCTGGACTGGCATTCAAAATAGACCCTGGCATTTCAAGAACTTAGAGGCCAAAACACCACCCCCAGTGTCTATAGCATCTAACAGCAGCCATTTGTCTGGCCCTGGATCAATTACTCCTCCTAATCTTTTTTGAAGGGGAATGTAATAAAAGTCGCAAAGAGCAAAATAATTTGCACAAATAAGACTAAAAATACACATCTCGCAATGTAATATTGTTCCTTAAACTGTTATTACATTGCGAATTTTAATTGCACACTCATAAGAAGTGCTTGAAGGTGTCATAATCTTTTGGAGCAAACATAACGAATTTTTCAGTAAGAAGTTTTATTACATTGACTGCGCATTGGCGCAAACTATAAAATTCGCAAACGGTCTTTCACTGTCGGAAGTGGTCGCTAAACAGTTTCCGGGCTCACAAAAGCTATATTAAATTCGCACAAAGCAAAATTTGTTCACGCAAAGGCATAACTTTTCGCATTGCGAATAGTTTTTCCGTTAGCGATTTTTATTACATTCCCCCGTATGTAACTAATCCAATATATAGATAATTCACTGTACTTCAACGTTCTTAACTCTCATTCACTCTTTTAGCAGATTGTCAGAAATAATCCTTTTTAGCCAAAAACGCAATGTGTGCCTCCTGCTCCCTCATAGATGGCCATTTGTCATTGAAGTGCTATGTAAATATTTGTGCAAATGGTGATTTTCACACAGAGTTCTGTTTTTCCCTAAGGGTGGTGGCACATAAGGCTACTGGGGGAGATGCCCAGTGACAAATTGCCTCTTTTTCGGGCTACTAATCTCCCCTAAATGCCTTCCAATGGCTAGAATGTAAATCACCAGCGGGATGGCACTCGGATCGCTTCGGCTTTCCGAAGTTGTCCAAAGTTTTAAGGGAGATTAGTCACCAGAAGAAGAGGCAATTTGTTGCTGGGCGACTAATCTCCACCAGTAAGCCTTGTCTGCCACCAGCCTAATAAAAGTCAGCACTTTTCCAGGGAATAGTAGATTCAAGGATCATGAATCCCAATGGTTAGTAGGGGGGTCTGGGGGGATTCCAGTGGAATCTAAGAAGATAGATACAATATTTTTGCAAACCATAACAAGCATCAATGTCTAAAGAAAGACAATTGCAAAGAAGACCAACATATTTCTTTGAACCAATTTTGCCTGCGATGTAAGAAATAGGACCACACTATGTAAAAGTAGTACATCTTTTTCTTGCACTTGCACTGACATACTCTGGGCACATATCCTGGTTTTATAAAGTTATGAAAGTGATGGTTAAATTAAAGCAACAGTAACATCAAAAAATAAAAGTGTTTTAAAGTCATACAAATATAACGCAGTGTTGCCCGGCACTGGTAAAACTACTGTATTTGCTTCAGAAACACTACTGTTGTTTATATAAATAAGCTGCTGTGTAGCAATGGGGGCAGCCATTCAAAGGAGAAAAGGCTCAGGTTACACAGCAGATAAGCTCTGTAGAACATGATGGTGTTATCTGTTATCCACTATTTAACCTGGCTGCCAATAAATCAGTCAATCCATCAACCATTCTTCAGATTCAGATCCCGTTGTGCACCATTATTGATTCATAATGAAAATAGCCTTGCACTTTATCCATAATTGTTATGGTTTCATGGCCACTTCGTGTGATGGAGGTTAGTTCCATAAGACTCATAGTTTGGGTAAGAACGGACATATTTTTGCTGAGGTGCAATTTTAACTACAACGCAGATAAACCTGGCCCAGCACTTTCCATCCTCCGACCTGTCAGCTCTGACTAATCTTCCGGGATTTGTAGGAGACTTCAATTATATTTTAATAAAACGCTTCTCTGTACATAGTCAACTTTAATCATCTCTTCCAAGCTCTAAATACTTTTGAGGGGCCTCTCCAAACCTGTCATCCAAGATATGCTTTAGTAATAACTTAAAAGTTTATTTTTATAATGAAAAAATGTGGTTAAAATGCTGAATTTAGAGGATTTAGAGATGTGGCTACCTATCACATGGTGACATTAATGATCAGAAAGCAAGCTAAAGTTATACGGGCACTTCCATTATATACTGCATGCCTATATGGCATATAATGTGCAGATAGCACAGTATACCGCTTATTAAAACAAAAAGCACTGGCTCCACATAACTGTGTCTTCAGAAATCATCAGCAATGCCACCGTATTCCTCAACAGCAGTCCGGAAAGTAGACATTCCTTTGCTCCACAGTAAAAATATTTTAATCCCACAAAATATTTAAGAAGATGACCCATTTGCAAAATGAATGTTTATCAGTCAAGACCACATTGGGCTCCATAGACTACTAGGCCCTCCAGAGGCCGTACAATTGGTTTAAATTATACTTTCTACTCAACTCAATTGATCTCTGGAATACTTCTGACATCTCACTCATTGCTAAACTTGTAAGCCTCAGTCTGAAAGTAGTCATATGTGGGTTGACTTGGCAGTTGTCCTACTGATCAGCCTACAGGCCAAAAAACTGGATATCGTACAATTTGGCCATCAACAGATGGCAACATAAGATTGTCCTGATTCTGAGTGGAACTAAGGAGGAGCAGAGGCTTCTTCTCACTTCAACATTTGCCGTAGCATTAGCACATGCAATTTTGGGTTTGTACACACTGACTTCAATGTGGCAGGATTGTGGAATGGGTTTTCAAACCAGTGTCGGACTGGCCCACCGGGATACCAGGAAAACTCCCGGTGGGCCCAGGTGTCAGTGGCCCTCATGCTGCTAAACATTTGGCTTATTTCATGGTCATTCCCTATTTCTATGAGAACAAAGAGGCTTAATACAGTAGATGGATAAATAGATTATAGTATTGTAAAGAAAAGAGACTAGGAGAATAGAGGTTGAGTGAGGAGAGGAAGAATAATAGTACTAAGACTAGGCCCCTGGTCTAAGATTAATTGGTGGGCCACTGGTCAAAGATTTTTGGGTGGGCCCCTGGTTTCCCAGTCCGATACTGTTTCAAACCGCCCCCAAGGTGCCCATATGCTCAGACAGTAAAATTGGCCAACTGCACATCAAAATTTGGACTTAAATGATCAATCTCTGAGGAGACAACAACAGCTGGGCAGATCACAGTGGTTATATTATAGAACCTAATGTGAATGGGATTCAAAGGTGCCACCATTCTTATCCAAGCAAATTGCCCTACCTGCTTTCAACAGTTTCTTATACAGTAATGAGGGTTTATATCTAATCCAGTGGTCCCCAACCAGTGTCACAGGAAAAACATGTTGCTCACCAACCCCTTGGATGTTGCTCCCAGTGGCCTCAAAGCAGGTGCTTATTTTTTAATTTTTCATTGAAGAATTAGCGGCACACTAATCATTGCAAAATAGCAAAAATGTATTTAGCCTTCCCAAGTGTAAGGTAGACAACGTTTTGGACCACACTGGGCCCTTTTTTTTGAATTTTTGAGTTTTGGTTGTATAAAACATGTGTACTGCCAAACAGAGTCTCCTATAGGCTCCCAGTTCACATAGGGGCTACCAAAATAGCCAATCAAAGCCCTTATTTGATACCAACAGGGACCTTTTTTCATGCTTGTGTTGCTCTCCAACGCTTTTTAGATTTGATCCAAAAAGGTAAGGGACACTTGATCTAATGTAATCTTTTATAAATGTCCATGCTAAAGTTGGCTCTGTTGATACCAAATATTCCCTTTTTCATCAAAAGTTTCATCACTGTTAAACTCACCTTTCTCTAAAATGATGTAAATTCCTATGGATGTAGGTAGATCCAAGAAACAGTCATCATCTATCCCAAGCCCTACACAGATATGGAAACAATTTACACATACAATTGCAAGTAAAACAAACTTGGCTCTTTCTGAAAGCACATGACCAGGCAAAATGACCTGAGATGGAGCCTACAAACCAATATTACAATTTAAAAAACTACTCTTGCTTTAATTCAGGAATTACATTTTATATTGTAGAGTGAATTATAAGCAGTGTAAGTGTAATTTAGAAATAAAAAATACATCATAAAAATGTCACTTTAAATGTCACTAACTGTTTAAGTGTTTTTAGCTTTTTTAGCTTATGACATCATTCCTTGACACTTCTTGCTAATAAGAAAAAAAGTATTATCATATATATATATATATATATATATATATATATATATATATATATATATACTTCCCCAAAATCCCAGCACTCACGATAAACGGTCGTCACGTAGCCTGGGTGCATGCCTCGCAAAAGCCGCATACAATCTTCACCAAAGAAGCCGCACAGCACAGGACTTATTGCAAAATAGTGCGTTTATTAGAAAATCTAACGTTTCGGCTGCAACACCAGCCTTTGTCAAAGATACATGAATACAAACAAATTACCCTTAAATACCCAGGTTCTGGCGCGAAAACCCAACCTCCCTCCCTCAAATGACGTGTTCAAATACAGCCCCAGTGTCAAACAATATCAATGATCGTCAACAGTTCACAGTGGGTCATAATAAAGTTTACAGTGTATTCACATAGTTGCAAAGATCAGCAATTGGCAACAATCGTATCAAGTCGCAATTTCAGTAACAATCTAACAATCTGCTCCCCAACCGCTACTATTTAGCTGGTCAGCCCTGCCAATGGTAGCGCTTCAACCTATAGGAAAAAATGATCACCTCGGTTAGTCAAGTGTCAAGCGAGGGCTTACCTCCTCCCTGTAGTGATCACCTCTACTAGTGCAGACACCTACACCTCCGTGATTACCATCACCATCAAAATCCTGGGCACCGTGTCGTGTAACAAGCGGCATTCCGAAGCGCACCCCCAGTGATTACCCGGCACCATGTAGGCGGTAATTATCTAAGCGTCGTGTGCGCGCGATCGTGCATGTACTCCCAAAGGCTGTCACCGTGTCTCTCCTGTCAAATCATTCAGTGTAGCGCCTGGCGGCGCACTCGTCGTGCATCACTCGAATCCATCCTTGTGGTAGGTCTATCCTAATAATCAAACATAACCATTCGTGATATGTAAGTCTGAGCCCTTCCTGGGCCATATCTAAATCAAAAAATACAAAAGAAAAAAGAATAAATCACTGTCAAACATTAAGATAATAAATGTACAAAAGATCATAAATAGTTAAAAAACCCTAAAACCTTCAAATTATAAGGTAAGAGCTCTGAGCCACCCACCGGAGGAACCCCCTTGAGAGAGCAAGGTGTACCTAAGTAACAGAGAGACTGGAGTATTCAACCCCAAATATTAAATTGCTCACATGCAAATCTTATTATGCTGTTTTTACCCGTCTATCAAATATAGCATTGTAATTATAGAAAAAATACACTAGAATCTCCAACCATTCTAACAATATGGGTATAATTATACCACCCTCGTAGGAATCTGCATAGAACTACGCCATTACCCCAACCCTCATATTAAAAACAATGACTACATTATTAGTGTTACAGTAGTTCTCTAGCGTAACTAGTACATTATATAAAATACTATCCAATTAATGTAGAAATGAATCAAAAAGACCAATAGCCTGTATTCACCCGATGTTCGCTAATTACTGAAACTGAGAGCATTGTAAGCCCCATTGCTAATTGAGTATTAATGACTTAGTTATCTCAACATATTACACTAAGCCCTCCTTAGTAGAAAGGCGCATAGGACACCATCTCATTCAGCCCTCCCGGGCTGATCGTGTTGAGTCTGTGTATCCATCTTAATTCGGCTTGCAACAAAAGTTTCTCACGATCCCCGCCTCTGATGGGTGCCGGAACATGATCAATGATCATGCACCTAAAACTCGCCAGGGTGTGTTTATACTTCAGAAAATGGGATGCCACAGGAGTCTCTGCCTTGCCCATCTCCAGTGCCTGTCTTATTGAACTTCTATGGTTGGCCATCCGATCTCTTAGGTTGGTGATGGTTTTCCCCACATAAAACAATCCACAGGGGCACTTGATAAAGTAGATTAAATATTACGATGTGCAGGTAAGTCTGTGTCTGATCTCAATCTTCTTCCCTGTATGTGGATGATTGAAGGAGGGCCCCACTATCAAGTGACTGCAGGTGATACATGAAGGACATCTATAGCATCCATTCTTCACCGTAGACAGCCACGTGCTTGTTCCCGTATTCTGATAGCAATGTGCTGGATCTGTTTTTACCAGGAGGTCCCGTAGATTTCGTCCTCTCTTGTATGAAATACGTGGTTTGCATCTAAAGATAGGGGGTAATGTCCGATCCCTCTCGAGGACAGACCAATGTGTATGTATTGCGTCCATCAGTGGTTTGTTGTCAGGAGTGAAGGTAGTCACATAAGTCAATCTCATATCCACCTCCTCATCGATCGCAGGAGGAGCACTCTCTAATAATTCCTCCTGAGTCCGCTCCAGTACTCTATCCTTACACTCAAGAAGCTCCCGTAGGTTGTAACCTCTTTGTATAAACCGTTCGATCATATCATCAAGTTGTTCAATAAGCATAGAGCGTTCAGTGTTATTCCTCACCATCCGGATCATTTGCGCATATGGAATGCTCTTCAATGTATGTGGTGGATGGCAAGAAGTGTGTAATAAGATCGTATTGCGGTCAGTCGGTTTTCTATAAGTAGTCGTTTGGAACCTCCCCTCCACAAGTTTTACTGTGAGATCCAAAAAGGAGACCTGATATTGATCAATGGAGGCAGTGAACCTAATGGTCGAGGTTAGCGAGTTTAGATCCTGTAGCATTAGTTCAAACTGTTGCTTGGTTCCTGTCCACACGAGGAACAAGTCATCGATGAATCGATATAGTCTATAGATGTATTTGCCATAGTGAGGCAATATCTTACTCTCCTCGTACCTCGCCATATAGAGGTTCGCAAAGGCCGGAGCCACATTCGACCCCATACTTGTACCACTGATCTGCAAAAAATATGACAGTTCGAACTTAAAGTAATTACAAGTGAGGCACAACCGAAGGAGATCCACTAGGAAATCCGTATGCGGACGTTTACTATCCGGAAATCCACATAGAAACTCATGAACAGTCTGAATACCCTCCTCAATTGGGATCACAGTATAAAGTGACGATACATCCATCGTGACAAGCCAGGACCCCGCCGGTACAGGGACTGCTCCCCGTATTTTTCTCAAAAAATCGCCTGTGTCCCTGATATAGGAAGAAGTGCTGGTTATGTTTGATTATTAGGATAGACCTACCACAAGGATGGATTCGAGTGATGCACGACGAGTGCGCCGCCAGGCGCTACACTGAATGATTTGACAGGAGAGACACGGTGACAGCCTTTGGGAGTACATGCACGATCGCGCGCACACGACGCTTAGATAATTACCGCCTACATGGTGCCGGGTAATCACTGGGGGTGCGCTTCGGAATGCCGCTTGTTACACGACACGGTGCCCAGGATTTTGATGGTGATGGTAATCACGGAGGTGTAGGTGTCTGCACTAGTAGAGGTGATCACTACAGGGAGGAGGTAAGCCCTCGCTTGACACTTGACTAACCGAGGTGATCATTTTTTCCTATAGGTTGAAGCGCTACCATTGGCAGGGCTGACCAGCTAAATAGTAGCGGTTGGGGAGCAGATTGTTAGATTGTTACTGAAATTGCGACTTGATACGATTGTTGCCAATTGCTGATCTTTGCAACTATGTGAATACACTGTAAACTTTATTATGACCCACTGTGAACTGTTGACGATCATTGATATTGTTTGACACTGGGGTGTATATCAGATACACCTATGACTAAGCGCCGGAAGGTGCGAAACGCGTAAGGTGGGCCTGGGGGGACTGAATGTAACCAAATATTTTTAATGATAATTTAAATAAAGAAATTTTTTACTGAAAAGTAAGCCTTTGGGACAGCTATCTTTTGGATACAAGGAATTTTGATATATGTGTCGCCTGTGAACTGGGGCGAGTACCTAAGGCTTCACCAGATGTAAATCAGAGGTGGATTCCCAATTTTGATATATGGTACTGTATTTGAACACGTCATTTGAGGGAGGGAGGTTGGGTTTTCGCGCCAGAACCTGGGTATTTAAGGGTAATTTGTTTGTATTCATGTATCTTTGACAAAGGCTGGTGTTGCAGCCGAAACGTTAGATTTTCTAATAAACGCACTATTTTGCAATAAGTCCTGTGCTGTGCGGCTTCTTTGGTGAAGATTGTATGCGGCTTTTGCGAGGCATGCACCCAGGCTACGTGACGACCGTTTATCGTGAGTGCTGGGATTTTGGGGAAGTGTCAGTGATTTTGACCGGCACCCGTGCACTGTGAAGTATAAGAGACATTTGCTAATTACCGAGTGATACTCTGTTATGGCGTCTGCTGAAGGGGGTGAAGTGATTGACATTCCACTGACTGGCTACCAGTTCTCCGATGCGGAAGCAGCCGAGATCCTTTTTACTGAAACTGCGGAGGAGATTAGCCCCTCGGCTTCCAGGATTGACCTGTATCATGATCTTCTGAGGCTCAGAGAAAGGGAGGTGGACTTGAAACTCCATGGGATATACCTATCTGACTTTTATAAAAAACAACATATCCCTAGGGGGTTTAGAATACGGAACATACCAACTATTGGGCGGAGCAGTGTCGAATTCTGCAAACGCTGGTGCCAAATTTTGAACAAATGTTCTATGGACTTAATGTTACTGGTGATTGAAGAGGTGTCCAGAAGTCTGATTTCTACACGCAGTGAGCTTGCAGCCTTTGAGAGTGCACATCTGACCTTTCTATCTACCGATATGGATACCAAATGGCTGGATAAACTACAGCTACAGCTATCCCGTTATACTACTGAACTACATAAATTTAAGAAACAAAAAGTGGTGACAGTCAATGCTGACTACCAAAATAGACGGGTCTACCGGTGGCTGACGGGTGGCGAGACGCACCAGCTGGGTAGATTACAGAGGTCCCAGACAGGAGGACAGGCCTTTCGTCTCGATTCCTCTGCATATACCTCTAATTCATCTGAGATGGATACCCCTGACATGAACAGGAGAAGATGGAATCCGAGAGGCAGGGGTGGGCGCTCCTACTCATCTAATAGTGGACGCGAAGGAATGGGGTCTCAGACGGCCTCATCTACACCTCTTGGTTCAACCCCTTTTTTAGACCGGGGCCCCCAGGCGGTCGACAGGGAAGGCCGCACAAAAGAAGGGGCGGGATTAAGCACAAGATCAACAACAAGAGGGGTGAAACCTCCGAGAAAGTGATCTTCAACTTGAGCTCCCAGGTACTGAATGAAGCTGAAATCAAATTGTTAACAAAGGGTTTGTCGTTTATTCCTTCCTTTTACAGTAAACCATTAGATATGATGACTGACATTCATAGATTTCAGCGATCACTGAAACTGAAAGAACACTTTCGAGTACCGGGCCAGCAAATTGAAACTTTTAAAACAAAAAGTAACTTTGAACCAGTCAACACCCCTAAGTCCATAGAGGCATTTACTCGGCTTCTGGTCGATGAGACCCATAAAGTAATCCCAGGAAGGGTGACACGTCCTAATGTAACGAAAGCTGAACTAGATGCTATTCAATCCCTCTCACACAATACTAATATTGTAATTAGACCCGCTGACTAAGGGGGAGCAGTGGTGGTGCAGAATTATAGTGACTATAGGGGTGAAATTCTACGTCAGTTGGGGGACGAGACCGTCTATCTACAACTACCGGGCGATCCTACAATTAAATTTAAGGCTCGGATAGATAAAATTATCGATATGGGCTATATGATGGGGTATCTCACTGAAAGTACTAAGAACTTCCTAACAAGTGTACACCCTATTTGCCCTATAATATATACTCTCCCCAAGATCCACAAGGACAGTGAAAAACCCCCTGGCCGCCCTATTGTGAGTGCGAGAGGCTCCCTATTACAACCACTAGCAAGATACGTGGATCATTTTCTGCAACCTATAGTCATGAGCACTTCTTCCTATATCAGGGACACAGGCGATTTTTTGAGAAAAATACGGGGAGCAGTCCCTGTACCGGCGGGGTCCTGGCTTGTCACGATGGATGTATCGTCACTTTATACTGTGATCCCAATTGAGGAGGGTATTCAGACTGTTCATGAGTTTCTATGTGGATTTCCGGATAGTAAACGTCCGCATACGGATTTCCTAGTGGATCTCCTTCGGTTGTGCCTCACTTGTAATTACTTTAAGTTCGAACTGTCATATTTTTTGCAGATCAGTGGTACAAGTATGGGGTCGAATGTGGCTCCGGCCTTTGCGAACCTCTATATGGCGAGGTACGAGGAGAGTAAGATATTGCCTCACTATGGCAAATACATCTATAGACTATATCGATTCATCGATGACTTGTTCCTCGTGTGGACAGGAACCAAGCAACAGTTTGAACTAATGCTACAGGATCTAAACTCGCTAACCTCGACCATTAGGTTCACTGCCTCCATTGATCAATATCAGGTCTCCTTTTTGGATCTCACAGTAAAACTTGTGGAGGGGAGGTTCCAAACGACTACTTATAGAAAACCGACTGACCGCAATACGATCTTATTACACACTTCTTGCCATCCACCACATACATTGAAGAGCATTCCATATGCGCAAATGATCCGGATGGTGAGGAATAACACTGAACGCTCTATGCTTATTGAACAACTTGATGATATGATCGAACGGTTTATACAAAGAGGTTACAACCTACGGGAGCTTCTTGAGTGTAAGGATAGAGTACTGGAGCGGACTCAGGAGGAATTATTAGAGAGTGCTCCTCCTGCGATCGATGAGGAGGTGGATATGAGATTGACTTATGTGACTACCTTCACTCCTGACAACAAACCACTGATGGACGCAATACATACACATTGGTCTGTCCTCGAGAGGGATCGGACATTACCCCCTATCTTTAGATGCAAACCACGTATTTCATACAAGAGAGGACGAAATCTACGGGACCTCCTGGTAAAAACAGATCCAGCACATTGCTATCAGAATACGGGAACAAGCACGTGGCTGTCTACGGTGAAGAATGGATGCTATAGATGTCCTTCATGTATCACCTGCAGTCACTTGATAGTGGGGCCCTCCTTCAATCATCCACATACAGGGAAGAAGATTGAGATCAGACACAGACTTACCTGCACATCGTAATATTTAATCTACTTTATCAAGTGCCCCTGTGGATTGTTTTATGTGGGGAAAACCATCACCAACCTAAGAGATCGGATGGCCAACCATAGAAGTTCAATAAGACAGGCACTGGAGATGGGCAAGGCAGAGACTCCTGTGGCATCCCATTTTCTGAAGTATAAACACACCCTGGCGAGTTTTAGGTGCATGATCATTGATCATGTTCCGGCACCCATCAGAGGCGGGGATCGTGAGAAACTTTTGTTGCAAGCCGAATTAAGATGGATACACAGACTCAACACGATCAGCCCGGGAGGGCTGAATGAGATGGTGTCCTATGCGCCTTTCTACTAAGGAGGGCTTAGTGTAATATGTTGAGATAACTAAGTCATTAATACTCAATTAGCAATGGGGCTTACAATGCTCTCAGTTTCAGTAATTAGCGAACATCGGGTGAATACAGGCTATTGGTCTTTTTGATTCATTTCTACATTAATTGGATAGTATTTTATATAATGTACTAGTTACGCTAGAGAACTACTGTAACACTAATAATGTAGTCATTGTTTTTAATATGAGGGTTGGGGTAATGGCGTAGTTCTATGCAGATTCCTACGAGGGTGGTATAATTATACCCATATTGTTAGAATGGTTGGAGATTCTAGTGTATTTTTTCTATAATTACAATGCTATATTTGATAGACGGGTAAAAACAGCATAATAAGATTTGCATGTGAGCAATTTAATATTTGGGGTTGAATACTCCAGTCTCTCTGTTACTTAGGTACACCTTGCTCTCTCAAGGGGGTTCCTCCGGTGGGTGGCTCAGAGCTCTTACCTTATAATTTGAAGGTTTTAGGGTTTTTTAACTATTTATGATCTTTTGTACATTTATTATCTTAATGTTTGACAGTGATTTATTCTTTTTTCTTTTGTATTTTTTGATTTAGATATGGCCCAGGAAGGGCTCAGACTTACATATCACGAATGGTTATGTTTGATTATTAGGATAGACCTACCACAAGGATGGATTCGAGTGATGCACGACGAGTGCGCCGCCAGGCGCTACACTGAATGATTTGACAGGAGAGACACGGTGACAGCCTTTGGGAGTACATGCACGATCGCGCGCACACGACGCTTAGATAATTACCGCCTACATGGTGCCGGGTAATCACTGGGGGTGCGCTTCGGAATGCCGCTTGTTACACGACACGGTGCCCAGGATTTTGATGGTGATGGTAATCACGGAGGTGTAGGTGTCTGCACTAGTAGAGGTGATCACTACAGGGAGGAGGTAAGCCCTCGCTTGACACTTGACTAACCGAGGTGATCATTTTTCCTATAGGTTGAAGCGCTACCATTGGCAGGGCTGACCAGCTAAATAGTAGCGGTTGGGGAGCAGATTGTTAGATTGTTACTGAAATTGCGACTTGATACGATTGTTGCCAATTGCTGATCTTTGCAACTATGTGAATACACTGTAAACTTTATTATGACCCACTGTGAACTGTTGACGATCATTGATATTGTTTGACACTGGGGCTGTATTTGAACACGTCATTTGAGGGAGGGAGGTTGGGTTTTCGCGCCAGAACCTGGGTATTTAAGGGTAATTTGTTTGTATTCATGTATCTTTGACAAAGGCTGGTGTTGCAGCCGAAACGTTAGATTTTCTAATAAACGCACTATTTTGCAATAAGTCCTGTGCTGTGCGGCTTCTTTGGTGAAGGAAGTATATATATATATATATATATATACACGTAAATGTGTTATTAAGCTGTGCTATGTCCAGTACTCCTACATTGTCTTTATACCTTCTCTTGCTCCCTCCCTGAGTCGACTACAGATGAATCCAACTGCTAAGAAAATGCCTTTTAAAGTTACAATAAGCGTTATAAATACGTGTAAGATAATGCTTTGTTTTGTTTTCCATTCTTCATTATCCTCTGAAGTTCTGTAGCCATAAGGAAGTAAGTGTTTTTTGTGATTACACAAGGAGTTGGAAAAACATAACCCTTAGGTCGAGGCATAATAAGCCAGTGAATAAAAGTGCCCTTTGTGCTTCGGGATTATGGAATGCAGCATTGGGAAGGGCACTGCCTGAGAGGGGGGGATTTTGTTCCTTAGAAACCCCCGCAGGAGCATGTGCTCTCCCAACGCAAGAAAAATGTCTCATAACAGCCTGATTTGGGAAGGTTTCACATTCCAAAATGATTGGAATTCAAAGAAATGAATGACCATGGAAGAGATTTCAGGTTAGGAGGCCTTAAAATATCACACTACTGAAACGTTCTGGCTATATTGTTTTTCCTTTCTACATATCCCACTACCCAACATCATTTTTGTACATTTTACATTTCAGTAAGTGATCAGTACAGTATGAATTACATGTATATATATACACCAGGTGTGCGTCAGCATATTTGAGTGGATATACAATTTTTCTGTTCAGCACCCGGTATTCGTACTTGCAGTGTGTGCCCGAGCCTTTGCATGTGTATATATATATATATATATATATATATATATATATATATATATATATATATATATATATATATATTTAACATTGTAAGGAAGCTTCTAGGTTCTGTCTGGAAAATAACCCCAAAGCAAAGAATCCTGGTGCAAGACATGGCAAATGAAAGAAAGTTGAGCGAATTAGTTCCCTATTATTTCCTATTCCAAAAATAATAAGTTCTATGCTGTCGGAGATCACTTTCCGAAGTATTAAAAAAATACATATAACAATTATTTTTAAAGCAGAATAAACCAATACAGGGCTTGAATCAGAATTCAAGAAAACCCATACGGTAGAGAACAGGAAAAGAAGGTTTGGAAAGACATAGGAGACATGAGAAATACAGGAATACAAATGAAGCATTGGCACATGCAGTGGAGTAAAGTGATTTGGGAAACAAATAGGAACCTTACAGGGCTGCCAAATACTTCAAAATAGTTGCCCCAGGTAATTGTGCCAAGGTGTGACATCCTTAGCATGCTTGTGCACATGGACCAATCATAATAATGCCATGTTCTGACTTTGGATAGACATTTCTCAATTTAAAAAAGTTTAAAAAGAAACAAACAAGCATGTACCTGCTATGGGGAGCACTAGTACACCGTTGTGCTTGCGAATGGTTAAAGTGCATCTGGTTTGGTCCTTACCAATGTACCTTCTCTGTCGTAGAATTGTGGATACAGCAGTAGCAGCAGGAAAGGGAATATTAGGCAGACAGAAGCTACCCGCTGTGTGCCCATTTGCTGATTTAGTATGTACATGACATGATTGTGCCGGCACAATAAGAAATAATTGCCCTTGCTGAAAGGAAACAAGATTTCCTTACCTTTCAGAATATAGAGATACCAGCTCAGGAGTCCTGGAGCCGAGCTGACAGCACATTAGCTAAGGATGAAGTGAGCATAGTGTTGTCTCAGCTCATTTGTGAGATCTAATGTAGCCACACTGCAGCTCACTGAGCCCTACAATCCTGCAGCTTTTTCTCCTACTACAACTTCAGCCGGAGCCACAAGGCATTTAAACCTGGGCTCAACAAAGTAGGTGTTCCTCACCCTGTGCGTGTTTCACTGTTGCAGCCAGGAGCCCCAACAAGGACACATGTTTATAAATACAACACATATCGTGTTATTATAACCTTTCAATGACAATGAAAGCCAGCGAAGAGCAGCCCGAAGGATCACTTTTTCGTGGCTCAGAAATTTTCAAAGAAAGCCCAATATCTGAAATTAAAACCAGTACCATAAAGAGAGGTCCCAGATCAAGGAACAGTTGTGACAGCTTTGCTGCAAATAAAATATCAGTCTTCCTACTGGATCTCATATCCGCAAAACCCAATATCAAAATTACTGGAAGGCCATCACCCATAGACTCCATTTTAATGAAATAATTTACATCTTTAAAAGTTATTTACTTTTTCTCTGTAATAATAAAACAGTACCTTGTACTTGATCCAAACTAAGATATGATTAATCCTTATTGAAGGCAAAACAATCCTTTTGGGTTAATATAATGTTTAAATAATTTTTTAGAGGACAAAGTATGGTGAGCTAAATTACAGAAAGACCCCTAATGGGGAAAACTCTAGGTCCTGAACATTCTAGATAACATGTCCCATACCTGTATATGTTGTCTTCTCTGTTAACAACAATATTATCAATTTATAGACTATCAACCAGGTGGTAACAGTTCTCCAATCTCAATTCTGATTTGCTTCTGAAGGTGAATTATCTTTCCTAAAAAGGAACACCCTTGTATCAGTGGATGTTCCCATGCCGGTTCACTTACATAGTAAATATCAGCAAGTCCCACACTGAAAAGAGTTGCTTAACAATTGCAATGAGAAGGTTTGAATACACAAAGGTCAACTCCCAGCTGTCTCTACACCCACACTCTGAAAACAACATTACAATGCATAGCTGGACTATACGATTTATAAATATTGGTACAGATATGGGAACTGTTATCCAGAATGCTCGGGACCTGGGGTTTTCCAGATAATGGATCTTTCTGAAATTTGGATCCTCATACCTTAAGTTTGCTGGAAAATCATGTAAGCATTAAATAAACCCAATAGGCTGGTTTTGATTCCAATAAGGATTAATTATATCTTAGTTGGGATCAAGAACAAAGTACTGTTTTATTATCATTACAGAGAAAAAGGAAGTTATTTAAAAACATTTGGATTATTTTATTATAATTGAGTCTATGGGAGATGACCTTTTGGTAATTCAGAGCTTTCTGGATAAAGGGTTACCGGGTAAGAGTTCCCATACCTTTACAGGGAGAAACTGGACTGCATATAATATTTTTTTTTAAGATTTTCTGGATAAAGGAGTGTTATGTTGGAATATGGAATTAATCCCTCTGAAGTACATCTCTTACAGTGAGGTCAAAGCAGACACTTTATTAAATTATTTAGGTTTAGGATTTATTTTATTATCAGTTCCCAAGAATGTCCCCAGAATTGTTCGGATACTGAGAAGAGATTGCAAAATTTAGCACAACTCACCCTTCCAGTGCAGGATAAAGAGCCGCATCACAAACAAACAATACAACGTGCACATCACTCTATATGCCTAAGCTCCCAGCAGTTGCAAAGTCTGCTTCCCCAATTTTTATTCTCCCAAAGAGATCATGGTAAATAAACTGGGAGATACAGTAGGAATAAATCATAATAATAACCTGCATTATGCAGCGTATAATACCAACAACAAAGGGGCTAGATATTGGAAGCCAGAGCTGGATTTATAGTGGCCGGGATCACTTGTCGCCCTTCTTTCCCCTTCCCTCCTCCCCTTCATATGTACGTGCAAGTCTTATCTTGTTGGATTTGGGGCATGGGGATTGGCGCATGGGAGATTTAAGGAACTTGCAAATCTTCTGCTTGTCCCCAGTGATGTCTAACCCATTGTGATGCGGCTAAAAGTCTGCCGCTCTAGGCCTGAGCCTTTGTTGCCTTTCCACAAATTTGGGTCTCTCGTAAGCCCAACTGAATCACAGAAATAAAAAGTTCGATGCTTGGCAATGGTGACCCAAACTGTCAGTGGGGGCCAATTACTCTTACTGAAACTGCCAGAACTGTGGGTTACGCTCTAGTCCACACATGACTTACTTTTATCATACATTTTAAAGAATATTTTCTTTTTAGCCTCCAGTAGTTTGAGATGTGTGTTACGTGTCTGCAAGAACAATTTGTATTTCATGCCCCCTCCTTTTTAAATTGTTAGCTATTTTGAGAAGGACCCACTGTATCTCTGAGTATTTATATTTAATTTGTATGTTTGGTGCATAAACCATTCTATTGCACCGTACTGCTGAATATGTCTTAATATTATTAGTTATAATAATATTCAGAGTGTATTAATTCCTCTTAAGATCCCAAACTTAGTAAGTTACTACCATAAATATTCTAAATATTCAAAGATATATTGAAAATACCAAATGGTTTGTATCATTTTTCTCTGCTGTTAGTTCTTCCATAACTTGCTGCTTTGCTCAAAGCATTAGTGCTCCCTCTCCTACACTTGACTATAAGATCATGTTCAATTCCCCTCACCTGCTAATTCAGGGAAGTGTTATTACAATCTTTAAGGAGTCCCACTGGAAACTGACCTTTACCTTTCCTATCTATCAAACCAGCTAACAGCTAATCCTCCATATTAAGGGCCTCTGCTGGTTTCAGAATTAATAGAGACATAAATGATCGGGCAGGAACAGAGAGAGTTCTGCATTTCCAGCGGCTCAAACCATAAACCTAATGTCTTCATCTGCAACATTTTCACCCTCGCATTAAAAACAGGGAACGAGAGACTAATGGGGTAGAATAGTTGTGGATATTTTACGGTAACATTTGCATTTTCTTTTTTACACATGCCTGAGATGCAAAGAATATGTAGAAAACAGTATCAGAAATCAGTGTGAAATGCACTGCCGGGTAAGAATATGTTGTTTTTCAATGGCAGTGAATGAAAGTATATATATATATAAAAAAAAAAAAACGTGTGCTATGGATCACAAGTGTGTTAAAGATGGTGTCACTACAAGAAAAATATGATATAATGGGAATAATTTGACAACTATAGTAAACTTTTTATTATAGTAAACCCTGAAACGCACCAAGGGACTTTAAATATGAAAAAAAGTTGTATTTAAAACATATGTATCACTGACGTTTCGGTCCCTATTGGGACCTTTTTCAAGGTCCCAATAGGGACCGAAACGTCGGTGATAAATATGTTTTGAATACAACTTTTTTTCATATTTAAAGTACCTTGGTGCTGGTTTTTCTTGATTGGATTATACACTAATTATTTCCGTGCACAGGGGCAGCCACAAAATGGCTTATCTGACATGAGGTGCTGTCTGTTATGAAAATCTATCTATCTATCTATCTATATATATATATATATATATATATATATATATATATATATATATATATATATATATATATATACACACATGATACCATAGGGGAGCACCACTACTGGAAGGTTCTCATCTTGCCTCAGTGCAGGCATGCCCTTAGGCTCAGTTGAGGGCTCAATACAGCGCAACATCACAGCAGTCCCTATGGGATATGACAATGGCATGGGTAATCATTTTGGTTATGTTTTGTAAGATGAAGGGTTGAATATGGGAATGATTTAGTAATCATTTGGATACAGGGAGTGAATGAGCGGAAAAAAAGATAAACACAAGGGCTTGCTGTTAGACATGGGTGTTTGTAGTGTGTTGGTAAGTAGATATCATATATACACCTCGTCTACTCAGAAGTCATTTAGTCCAAACGGCATTTTACTGGGTCACTTGTGAGAAGACATGAACGTTATGCAAGCTACAAGTCATAGACACACATACCTCCCAACTAGGGCTGCCACCTTTTTGTGGAAAAAAATACTGGCCTTCCTAAATATTTATCCTTTTTCCCGATTAATTACATTGGGATAAACCATCCTTTTTACCAGCCAGGCCGGTAAAATACCGGCCAGGTGGCAACCATACTCCCAACTGTCCCATTTTGAGCGGCACAGTCCCTCTTTTGACAACACAACCCGCAGTCCCGCGCCTGTACTGGAAAGTCCCCATTTCTATGCACGGAACAGCCAAAAAAAATACAATGTTTCTGATTTAAGTGGCTCTTGACAGAAAGCCCAGAATAGATACTTAAGATACATTTGTAACAGTTTTGTCTCTTTGGAGAAGTTAGACTCACAGCTTAAAGGGCAATTTGCCTTCATTAGTAAAACTGTAATAAAACATAAAAACTACAGAAATGTGGTGCGGTTCCTCTTTGCGTTTCCAGAATGCTGGAAGGTATGGACATGGGACAGTGGCAGCAAGGAGCTGATGATGTGTAAGGGTATCAAACACAACATGGCACTATAGATTAAACACTTATCCACATTTCTAATCAATTATAGAAAGATTTATTTGTCCTGCTGCAAACCATAACTGATTCTTTAAAAGCTCTCCTTAAATGTTATTTTTCCTGCATTTTTGGAGATACCGGGACTTTCCAGCATTTATTTACAGATAGCAGCTTACTTTATTATAACTTCGATGACTAAAACTTTTGGCACAAGGTCAGTAATAAGATCTTATGGGATATCCTGATACAACCCTTACGTTAAACATAATATACCTACACAGCCTGTTCTGTCTGTTGCTATGATTTTGTGCCAAAGCACAAATAGGATAATGTAATAAGAGACATATTATATACTCCAGTTCAAGAGAAACCAACTAATAGGAAGTATTTATTGGTCTGCTGGTAGTATTCTGATTGGTTTCTGCTGGTTACTAGACCTGGAGAAAATGTATTACTTTTTCTTCTTTTTCCTATAAGCATCATTAAGGGTGGTGTCTGGATGGACCTCGTTGGCCAATAAATTATTGCTAATCGATACAAAGCTTTGACACATAGGAGTGCAGAGTGAATAAAAACATGACAAAAGGCAAAAAGTGTAGCATGTGTGGCAATGCCAAAGTGTGCCGTACAGTAAAGCATTAAAAGGAGTGAATGGCCAAAGGAATGAGTGTAGAGTACAACTCCTATATTAACGTTGCAGTAATTGGTGGTTCATGGGGGGCCTAAAATATAGACAACAAGACAACATGCCACAATATGCCAAAGCAAAACTTTGTCTTACATTATAAAGTCGTCACATGAATGCGCTTGGTGAAAAGTGCTTGTTTTGGCCACCCAAGTGTCCCACCAGTCCCAGGCCATAGGAGGTGGAACAACTTGTTTGACAGTTCCAGCGGGACAAGAATGCACCCTAGGACAGGAGCATTACAGTCACCTTTACTGCAAAGTAAATAAAAACAGGCAACAAGACAAATTTGATGTTTGATTGATGTTCTGAGGCAGAGACAGGATCATCGTTCTAGGAGGAAAATCAAGACAGACAAACAATTCTGCCCTTTAAAGCAAATGAAATACAGCTGTAATAAATAGAACCTGAGAAGGATGGATTGCTCAACACTAACTAATAGGCTTATGATACAGGACAGTCGATTACCAATAGCATGGGAATGATTAATCCATACACCTGTTCTTTAAAAAGCATTAATACTCTTAAAGGCATATATACTTCCTCAAACTTCTAAACATGGCTTAAAGGGGATATAAACAGGCCTGGATTTATGGAAAGGCCACCAAGGGCCGGGCCTAGGGTGGCAGGACTTTAGGGGGCGGCACGCTGCCCATCCAAACCCACATTGCTTCAGAAATACTGGGGATGCTCAGGAGATAAAATAGTTTTTTAAATTTCCCATGCGCCAATCACCATTTCTCCGGTCCCGATGATGAAAACGAAAGACGTCAGAGGCCTGGGGGTGCCCGCCATGTAGATATAAAATAATCCACCTTACATTTATTCTGACAGTTGTGTGTGTGTATATATATATATATATATAAACATAGTTGTGAATTTCTCAACCTAACATTTTTTCTGGCTACAAGCAACATGCTCATGCTGTGAGTCCCTGACAGATTTCGCTTCCTCTGTGAACATCTGAGACTGGATGATTCCAGCATGAGTCAAAAATCGCCAGTTTACTGCTGGTGTCCAACATGGTTTAGCTGTTTGCAGTAGTTTGAGGAAGCACACTATTCCATTTATAGCTCAAAAAGTATGAAACAACAATAATACAAATGTAGTGAAAAAGAATTATGAAGCATCCAGTACAGTTTGGCTACTTCATAATGTTTATATCAGAAACGTTGCCCTTCCATTCTCCAAAATCTGAAAGAGATGTCAAGAGTTGCCTCTATAAAATAAATATATACAAATGCCCTCTTATCCTTCAGCTTCTGGGAATTCCATTTCCCAGCATTCATGGCTACATAACAGATAGCTGAGGCAGGGATCTGTGATCTGTACAGACTCTACAGAGAAGTTTAGTTGTATTATGGATGATCATTGCTGGGATTTCTCACTTCAGTTCCCACTATCGCTATATCTCCAAGAAATTTATGTAAATGTTCTCCTCATGTTTGCGTGGGTTTCCTCCCGCTATCCAAAACCTTATGGTCAGATAAATGAGCTATGTAGCATGTCTTTAGACTCCCTCCTAGCTTTGGATTTTATCTCACACACTTTGATCAAAGTCCCCCATGATTTTTTTGCAGCTCCTTTGATACAGAGCTGTGGCAGAACCTTTATATGGAATGTGTAAACAGATTCATTGCATTTAGCAATACCACTCCACCCACAGTGTAGGTGGGACCATGGCTTATGGCTCTAACCCACACTAGCTGTTTGTTTGTTGGAATTTAGGGGGATCCCAGTCATATCAATGATAAAAATGAATCCATCATGGGCAGAATATAAATGTCTTGCCTTGAAAAGGGCCTATATAAACAGATTCCGTCAAACTTGTACATTATGTGTTGCGTGTATCACTGGCAACAATGGAAAGGTCTTTTTTGGATGACAAGGGACCTCTGCTGTCTGGGCACATCCCATGAAAGTGGTCTGTATGAAGTAACTAAGGGCATAGTTATCAAATAAACAGCTTAAAGGCAAATAAAAAACTAAAAGGCAGAAGGTCTCCAGGTATATTCAAGGCTATAGTTAACGAAACTTAAATTTCTCCCAATTTGGACTTTTGCGTGGTCAAGGCTTCCACTAATTTGGGGTTCTGTAAACATACCAATAATATTTTATAATGTCTGAAGAAGCGATATGTGTATGGTGGTTCTCTGATCCTGATCAATATCCATGTACAATTGATGGTGTAATTGGAAAGATTTTAAAAAAAAATTTGATGCCCTATGTTGGCAGTTTATGTTGCTCACGAAGAAGTGAAGCTGAGGTCAGTTCCTGCTTACTTTCTGCTGTTCCCTTCATTCATGCTCTGTGCATGAACTATCGGATCAATAGGAAGGTGGCCATACTGTATGTGCCCCCTCGTACACTCTCCATTGATGGTGATAAGGTGGAGAGTGTACCACACGTATAGTGACTCCCAATGTCTTCCATAGACAAATCCAAGTTATTGTGTTCCTGTATTTTGGGGAGAACTGACACACATTACAAATTGGGGAAGGATATTGTATGCCCTTATGTAACTATACAAGCCCATCTGCAAATGTTACTTTGGTATTCTGGGCAAAACAAGTTAATGTTATATTTGTTCCACAGAACTGTCTGTCACAATTGAGTCTTAATGAGCTGCAAGTACAACAAAAGTTCATTCTGAAAGTGATTATTGCTGAATTGTCTCGGAGCAGCTGTGGATTCAGAAGAAGGGGTATAATCGCTTCTCACTCGCTATACACAACTCTGCAATTCTCTCTCTGGAAAAGGAACAGGACACAGTACATGTAAATCCAAGCAAAATATCGCCTGTGTAAATGGAGTAATTGCTGCACTAGAAAGAACAATACAGACTGAAACCTGTTGCAACGTTTTGGCGACTCAGAAAGGTCATAGATGGGCGCAATCCAATACGGTGCCCACAATAACTTAACCTATGGGATTTACCCTTATTAACACAATGAAAATAAATTCATACTATATAAAATGTAACAATAAACCTGTCCATAAACTTAAGTGGTCAGTTATTTTTTTGCTCTATATGACAACACACTGAGGCTATAGGTAAATCACTATCATTTGATGATGTCATAGAAACAGGAATTAAATAAGTGTAAGATATCCACCACTCCATTATCACTCCTGAAGATGGCTCCACTTAGCTGAATCTGCAGAGAAAAGGCAGGTTGGTAGCCACCATGTCTGAGTTTGTATAGCCTGGCCCCACCAGAAGCATGCACACAGCAGGCCAGGACCAAACTGGCTTCCAGCGATCATGCGCCTATTTGGCAATCAGCTACAAAGTTAAAGGGATACTGTCATGGGAAAAATTTTTTTTTCAAAATGAATCAGTTAATAGTGCTACTCCAGCAGAATTCTGCACTGAAATCCATTTCTCAAAAGAGCAAACAAATTTTTTTATATTCAATTTTGAAATCTGACATGGGGCTAGACATATTGTCAATTTCCCAGCTGCGCCAAGTCATGTGACTTGTGCTCTGATAAACTTCAATCACTCTTTACTGCTGTACTGCAAGTTGGAGTGATATCACCCCCTCCCTTTCCCCCCCCAGCAGCCAAACAAAAGAACAATGGGAAGGTAACCAGATAACAGCTCCCTAACATAAGATAACAGCTGCCTGGTAGATCTAAGAACAACACTCAATAGTAAAAACCCATGTCCCACTGAGACACATTCAGTTACATTGAGAAGGAAAAACAGCAGCCTGCCAGAAAGCAATTCTCTCCTAAAGTGCAGGCACAAGTCACATGACCAGGGGCAGCTGGGAAATTGACAAAATGTCTAGCCCCATGTCAGATTTCAAAATTGAATATAAAAAAATCTGTTTGCTCTTTTGAGAAATGGATTTCAGTGCAGAAGTCTGCTGGAGTAGCACTATTAACTGGTGCGGTTTGAAAAAAACATATTTTCCGATGACAGAATCCCTTTAAGGACATCACAATCTTTGGGAGTGTGGAAAGGTTGGGAAGTTGTCATTTGAGGTGCCTTGGATGTACAAATTACTTATTTTATCCTTTAAATACACATTGTACATTGTATGTGCATTCTTCCTTAGAAATGAAAGCCACCTGTTAAAAAGGTGATACATTTTTACTTTGGTCCATACTGTAGAGGCTAAACATGAGCAATACATGGGCATCTTCTGTCAAGGCAGGCGTATGGACAGATGAAAGATGGAAGAGACACCTGGACTTACGGTGGCCATACATAGGCAGATGGGCTAGCTTGGGGAGGCTTCCAAATGAGCAGATCTTGCATCCATATGCCCACTGTGAGTGTTTTGAGGATTGGGATTGAAGACCGCATTAATGAATTTTAAGCCTGCCAGATCGATATCTGGCAGATTTTCGGCCAGATATCAATCGGGGAAGCAAGTTGAAGGACCGCATACACTGGCCAATGACCTGCTGATTTTGTCTCATGTATGGCCAGTAAGTAAACACTCCTTTGAACCTACTGGCTCCTCCCACTGCGCTTTGTTCAGGATTTTCAACCGGGGCAAGGTGCAGAGAGCAGTAGCATTAATCTGGGCAAGGGTGCAAGTAAATGGGCTTTATAAGCACAATTCTGAACGCCTTTCGTCCCTGTCCACACTTAATAAGCCCCAATAGCTTTAAAAACATGGAAGCACAGAAATGTCCCAAAAGACTGACAGCGACATAACCGAAAGCGTATGATGTGCACACAACATGCTTAAGTATTTATGAACTATAAACACGTTCAGCATCACAATATCATCGGAGATATACAATTATCATCAACGCGTTTCACAGTCAGTTTTTCCTGCTGGCCTGACATATCTGTCTGAAGATGATGGGATTGGCAGCAACACAAATCATGGCAAAGCTGCAGGTTGGCTACTACAGTTTACATAAGAATATCAATTATTTTAAATTGCATTTCTACAATTCACAATGAGCTATAAGTGAAACAGGGGGTACTTACCCTTACGTCTCCATTGAGCGTCCCGCGAGTGTGGTTAAATGCGTGCGCAGGGTCTTTATTGTACACTTTGAGGAAGGCTCTGTCTTGTATGTTCCTGGAATCAGAAACACCGAGATCTCTTTCAGTTGTGAGAAGGTTAACTCTATCCATTTCCCTTTCAGCCTGCCCCGAGGAATCTCATCATTTCCCAGTTAAGACGTGAAGGCAGAAGTAAAATAAACTCATGGAAGCAGGCTGATTGCAAATACCAGAGGAGAAGTGCAGTGTTACAGTTGCGCAGCTCCCTGGGGAAGTTCTATTCTCTCCAAACAACTCCCCTATCAGGTGGTGCATGGCTCAACAGGCGTGGGAAGAGGGATCTATAGCAGGGAAGGGAGCATTGTGCACACAAACGTTCCCAGGTTTGGTTAATATTTAAAGGTCTCCCTGGCGAGTCTAAGGAGAGACAGGAAGCACGTAATTGATTATCTGGCACATTAGCTCATAACACAGGGATTTCTTTGTTCCGCATACAGCGAAATAGAACAAATGACCAGGTACAATAACAACATAGAAAGGGATGGAGGATGAAGAATGGTGGTAAATCAAGTTTATGCAACATCAAGGAGGGTCCCTGGTACCGTTCTACAGTTGGACTACACATGACGGCACCCACCCTGGCACCCTTAGGGTGCTGAGATTTGTAGTTCACCTAAAGCAGGTACAGTATAGCTCAATTGACCCCCAACAAGAGAAAGAAAGCATAACTTACATAGAGCCTTTTCCATGATCCCTAATTTCTGTCTGCATTACGACCCCTGAGGCATCCTCATACACACACAGAAGCAGAAGCAGCAGTTACCTCCCAGAGTTAAAAAGAAAATGGATTTATCAGAGCTGGAAGCTGCATTCCATTGTGGAACCCAGAGCAGCAGCAAGAGCGTCTCTTTCTCCAAATGAGCACTGGATTCCTTTGCTCCAGGTGCAGGGGCAGAGAGTTTGGTGGGAAGGGCTTACACACAGGCAGATTATGTTCAAAGAGGGGGAAAAAAAGAGAAAGAATGTTTTGGGCTGGCCCTTTTAGAGCAGGACTGTGGTGTGGAAAAGGAGCACCCGGAGCACAACCAGCATCGAATATCTCTTAACTCATTCTCAGCTTCCTCACTTGATTTTATTATTAGATTATTAGCCCACAGGACAACTGCAAATCAGAGGAATTATTCAGAATAATATCACCGAGCAATTACAAAGACAAATAATTAAAGGGAAACGGTCATACATAAACGATGAACACATTGGCATATCTTGTTCTGCAGCAAAATTCTGCCCTCTGTCGCTCATCTGTTCTGGAAACGCAGAGAAGCATTTACACACACAGTAATACACCCCTGCGAACTTTTGTAACAAAGCGGCTATCAAAAATAGTAGGACAACTGTATTTTTATAGCATTAATATACTCTACACCGCTTTACAGTGATTATATATTATACACTGCTACAGAAGAACTTGCAATCTAAAGCTGGATAGAGCTGCTCTAATAAAGGCTGCTCCCCAGACCAACTCAACAGCTTATCAGCCCTTGGAGGGTCTTGTCTGGATGGTATTTGGCCAAAAACAGGGCAGATTCTATTATCCTGTGTCTGCTATATAAGGGCAGAGACGCAAGCTGCTATTTCGGGAGATAAGTCGCCCAGCGACAAATCGCATCTTCTTTGGGTGACTAATCTCCACAAACTGCCTTCCCGTCGGTGGGATGGCACTTGGAATGCTTCGTTTTCCGAAGTTGCCTCACGAGGAAACTTTGGTCGACTTTGGAAAGCCGAAGCAATCCGAGAGCCAGTGCTTGGAGATTAGGGGAGATTAGTCGCCAGGCGACAAATCGCCTCTTCTTCGGGGACTAATATTCCCGAACTGCCTTCCCACTGGCTAGAATGTAAATCGCCGGCAGGAAGGCAGTTCGGGGAGATCCGTCGCTCGAAGAAGAAGCGATTTGTCGATGGGCGACTAATCTCCTGAAATAGCAGCGTGTGTCTCTGCCCTAAAGGATAATAATAACAGTTGTCCTCCCATCACTATAAAGTGGATCTTACCATGTGTACCAAGCTTATGCTTTCAAATTCACACATTTTAGGGTCAGGTTTATCAGGAGCCAATACACAATATGTTTTTGAGTATGGGAGAAAACTGGAGCAAGGAAATTTACACAGACATGGGGAACAGTGTGTATTGAGTATGAATAGCACACTCTAGGGTGCAAGTGTTATAATAAGGCACAGATACTCCTAACCTGAGCACCTATAAATGGAGCCCTAGCCAGGCAGGAATTAACCATGGGGCCCTTGCAAGCACCAGTGTGCATATAGGTATAGGAACCCTTTTTTATGGGACTGTTTTATTTGACATTTGGGTTCCAGGGAGACATGGGTGGCCCCTTATTATCTTAGTGGAGTCCAACGTGAGGAGCATGTATAATGACACTATGAAGATATTATCTCAGTAGGACACTGGAATGCAAAAAATAATTTCTTGCCAGGGACACTATGGATGGGTGTTTGTTGGATATGATAATAGGGTCCCAGACAAAGGCCCACAGCTTTTTAAGTCCCAGAAAAATGAATTTGTCCATATTATTGTCTATATCCTTCCCTGTGGGTACAGAGTTATGGGGCACTAGGATACGCACTGGAATGCAGAATATGATATGTGCCTTTAATCAGTTAGGTGTTTGAACTAAGGATGCACTGAATCCCCTATTTTGGGATTTGGGCGAATCCCGAACTGGATTTGGACCTTAATTTGCATATGCAAATTAGGGCTAGGGAGGGTTAACGAGAACCTGCATGGTTAAAAAAAAATTTAACTTCTTTGTTTGCGTGATGAAGTCACGTGATTTTAAGGATTTGGATTTGTTTCGGAAAGGCACTTGAATTCGTCCGAATCCTGCTGAAAAAGGCAGAATCATGGCCGAATCCCGAACAAAATCCTGGATTTGGTGCATCCCTAGTTTGAAGTATTTTCCTTCATATATCATAGAATTCAATTGCAGTTATACATTTGTAAAAAAAAAACAACAAATTTGAAAAAAAAGTAAAAAATATCAGCATCTGTTCCAGCCTTCATCCTACGAAGTAATTATGTTTACAGCGGTTGCTTCCTCTGGCTAATTAACACATAGAAGCAGCCGGCACCTCTGCATTGTAAGGGGAAAATGCTTTGTTGCAAGGCCCTGTTCAGACAGTTTATAGCCCTCCATACAATCATTAGTCTGTTGTGCCGACACTTCGTCTTGGAGTAACAAAACTCTTGGGGGTTTTAAAAAAAAAAAGCCTTGCCAAATAGTAGGGCTTAAAATCAGCCCCATGTTTCAGTAATGATAGGCTCTTAGGGTGCTGTCCATATATCATTTCATAGGCAATAAAATCTGCCTTAATAAAGTAGTCAGCACTTACACATGCAGCAGTTCCACTTATGGATATGAACATGTCCATACTGATTCACATACTGTACCTTTATAATGATCTTGAGGTAACACAATAATAATATTATTTTCCTTAATTAATAAATCGTAAATCAGTAAAATTGTTTATCATTCACATGAGTCCCTGTCCATGGAGCGGCAGCAAGGTAAAAGCATATGCGTCTCCGAGAAAGACACCGCTATGGGAGTGGAATGAGGTGGGCCCCAGATCACTACATCACCCCATTTTCTATTAATCTCTCTATTTTACAGGAGATATGTGACCAAATAAGGTTAATATTTGTTCATCATACATGTACAGTACAAACTCTCGAGTGTGCTGAATTATTTGCATCGCCAATATTACCATTTAGAGCTGTAGAGAGTTCTCTTACTCTGGCAGGAAGACCTGCTATGAAGCAATTAGAGAGGCGAGGGAAGGAGAAAATGCACACAGGATCTTGATTGAAGAATCATCTATGCATTTTAAATGATGCCAGAAGATGCACTTGGGCCTGGGCTTAGTCAGGGCAACATTGTCTCCTAACAAAATTTACAGGTATATGAAAAAACTGCTCGTTCAGCCATTGAGTAAAAGGTCTTTAAGAAGTTGAACCATAACAGCACTTCACACAGGGTTTTAAGATACACCATTCTTCCCAAATCTTACCCCAACTATGCTTCAGGCTAATCCCCCCCAAACCACTGTTCTAAGTCACCATTCCATGTCCAAGTACTGTCTCAATAAAACATGTTCAAGTACTGTCGCAGGAAAACATGTCCAAGTGCTGTCCCAATAAAACATGCCCAAGGACTGTCCCAAGAAAACATGTCCAAGTACTGTCCCAAGAAAACATGTCCAAGTACTGTCCTAAGAAAACATGTCCAAGTACTGTCCTAAGAAAACATGTCCAAGTACTGTCCTAAGAAAACTTGTCCAAGTACTGTCCTAAGAAAACTTGTCCAAGTACTGTCCCAAGAAAACATGTCCAAGTACTGTCCCAAGAAAACATGTCCAAATACTGTCCCAAGAAAACATGTCCAAGTACTGTCCCAAGAAAACATGTCCAAGTACTGTCCCAAGAAAACATGTCCAAGTACTGTCCTAAGAAAACATGTCCAAGTACTGTCCCAAGAAAACATGTCCAAGTACTGTCCCAAGAAAACATGTCCAAATACTGTCCCAAGAAAACATGTCCAAGTACTGTCCCAAGAAAACATGTCCAAGTACTGTCCCAAGAAAACATGTCCAAGTACTGTCCTAAGAAAACATGTCCAAGTACTGTCCTAAGAAAACATGTCCAAGTACTGTCCTAAGAAAACATGTCCAAGTACTGTCCTAAGAAAACATGTCCAAGTACTGTCCTAAGAAAACTTGTCCAAGTACTGTCCCAAGAAAACATGTCCAAGTACTGTCCCAAGAAAACATGTCCAAGTACTGTCCCAAGAAAACATGTCCAAGTACTGTCCCAAGAAAACATGTCCAAGTACTGTCCCAAGAAAACATGTCCAAGTACTGTCCCAAGAAAACATGTCCAAGTACTGTCCCAAGAAAACATGTCCACGTATTGCTCCAAGAAAACATGTCCAAGTACTGTCCCAAGAAAACATGTCCAAGTACTGTCCCAAGAAACATGTCCCAAGAAAACATGTCCAAGTACTGTCCCAAGAAAACATGTCCACAATGCAACAGATGTTCCTAAACTTCCCAGCATTGTCTCACAGCCAAAGTTAGTTGCAACCTGCCATGTGTTTTATATTCAATACTGTACCCCCAACTAGCAAGAGAGGAAATAATGTACCCCGTTCTGTATTTTAAATGGGGATTAGAAGTTTGAAACCCTCATTCTGCTCTATGGGTATGTAGGGCAGGGAGTGCAGTGGAATGCACCAAAAAGCCACCACACAGGGACACCACTGTAAAGGCCCTGCATTAACTGTAACTAACTGGTGAGTAAAATGCACCTTTTATTGAAAGGAAACACCTTTCTACTCCTTTCCAGTTCTTTTATTTATTATTTAGCTGTAGTTAGTGATCAGAGCCAAACACCTATTCATCAGGTATTTACAAAATATTTCCCCCCTGCCGTCCCAGGGACGAGTGTGAGAAATGGGAGGAGGTTTAAAGTCCCTGAGAGTTAATAAACAGACAAGAGACTTTCATCAACGTGTGAAAACTTGCACAGGGGATCAGGCTAAGTGCTTGGAATATTACATGGGAGTGCAGGCTGCACCGCCACAGAGACCTTCCAGCTGTATATCCCACCATGAGCTGTATATCCCACCATGAGCTGTATATCCCACCATGAGCTGTATATCCCACCATGAGCTCTATATCCCACCATGAGCTGTATATCCCACCATGAGTTGTATATCCCACCATGAGTTGTATATCCCACCATGAGTTGTATGTCCCACCATGAGCTTTATATCCCACCATGAGTTGTATATCCCACCATGAGTTGTATGTCCCACCATGAGTTGTATATCCCACCATGAGTTGTATGTCCCACCATGGGAGCAGCTACAGGGGGGAAGCCTGAGGCACATTGAATTAAAGGGGATATTTGTCTTACAAAAGAAAATGTAATTCTAAGCAACTTGTTTTAAATTACATACAAATATTATTTCAATTGAAATCAGTGTTTTCCTGACTCTTACTGCACCAGTTATGTCTAAAACACCACCATATAATACAATAATATAATGATCCAAATCAGTCTGGAGGGCCCTTGGGTGGACTGGGGGTGGGTCAGAACCACTAACCAGAAGCATTAAATAAGCAAAGCACTTTAAGTGCCAAAGTCTTTTTAAGGGAATGGCACAAGGGATGATTTTGGCATTTGAAATTTTAAGTAGCTCAGGAGCCTGCACAAAATGACCTGAAATTACCCCCACTGGCTGCCTTAAATTACTAGTGGCTCTAACATATGGAATCATGGGGGTGTGTGCTGAGGTGCAGTTGTTCCCCCTGCCCCACTGGGGGTTCTGTCACTGACTGGTGCAAAAGATTATTTCAGAGCCAGATTTCCTCGTCTGGTGCCCGAAGCCGCCAGGTCCTAGTGCCCACCAGGTTTGACGCACCCCCCCCCCCCTGTGCGAGTGATGTGCCGATTCACTGAGGAGCTGTGGCTCCCTTTTGCCTCTTAGTATGCGGTTTGGTGCCATGCAGCCCCTGAAATTTGCCGCCCTAGGCCTGGGCCTTTGTGGCCTTGCCACAAATCCGGGCCTCATTATTATGTGGAAACACACATTTTCCAGGGATAGATCTCAGTATGTCGTGCCCCTAGGCCTGGGCTCATTCCTCCCTCCCCCACATCTCAAAACACCTGAGGTATAGGTGGGTGGGAGAACAGCTGTATAGTCTTCTGCCTGCCCAGTATCCAGTATGTCTCCCAGTCTATTAACAATTAAGCCCACAGGCATCATGCTGCCCATAAAAAAAAAAAAAGTGCTGTCCCCTGGGATCGAATGATTCACGGTGCACACAAACAAACCATTCTTGTTAGGTCACATGAGCCAATTAACAGAAAGAGTTCTGTCTTCTGCTTCAACACTTCTTCCTGTTACAGTTAGAGCTGCAGTATTTCTGGTCAGGTGATCTCTGAGGCAGCACACAAAACCATCACAAAATGGTGGTTCAAGGCAAACTATCTGTTGCTCAAGTATTCATTTTGGGGGTATTGTTTTCCTTTAATTCCAGGGTTCATCACCCACATGTGGCCTATGCCTGAAGGAGGGAGTAAATGATACTAAATCTATAAAGATACCAGTGAAATGATTTCATCGATTTATAATATTCAGGAATGTTACAAAAAAATCTTTCCCAGAGGAGCAATAGGACCGTAACCACCGTGAAGGAGATTTCCCAGAATGCAGTCTGCCAGACATGGTAAGGTAGGTGGTAAAACTATAAATCATAAGTGGGAACTGGTATAGGAAAGGAGTGGGCCCATTCTCATGACTGGATGCTCTAAGAATAACGAGAGCATTAGGCAGATATTCATTCTTGATGCTGTTGCTAAAGTTCAAACATGACTGAGGCTTTATGTGGGTTTTTCCTGTAAAATGACATTATTTGCACATTGTGCGTGAGTTTAATCCGGCGCCGTAGCTCAAGGCTGTAATTTTACCAGATAATGATAATGAGGAGCTGGTAATGAGCCCTGAGGGGATATTAGGGAATATTAATCTCCCCGCTGCACTGCTTACATCCCTGCAACTTCCATCATGTCTGACTTTGTATCAAGGACTGGGAATGTTTGGAATATTAACCATCGCGCTTTATGATTTAGTGGCGGCATTGTCAGGCAAGGGAGGATATGAGACACAGGTGAAGTCTAGGCCTCTGGTGGTTTCATATTGGATATAAAGGTGAGCGGAAATATTTTAGCTTTGGAGTAGGCATTGGCTGGGATGGGGAAGATGTTGCTGAACTACTACTATCTGTTGACTATCTGTTGGCATCAGTAGTTCTGTAAGGTCCCAGGCTGCCCGTCCCTTTCTTAATCATTGCAATATTGATTCATAATAATGTTTTTACAATCAGTTTCTGGATGCTAGAGTGAAAAGCTGACGATCCATGCTCGGATTTGGTAGTTTATCTCATTCGCTTGCTAATGCTGGTGGTGTGTACTTAATACTGCACACAATGTTATTTCAGCAGCATCCCCGTGTTTATATCACTATTGAGACTTCGATTAAAATTTTAAATATGTCTGTGGGCAAACTTTATGTTTACCATATACTGAAATTTAATTGCACAATATTAATATTTTTCCTAGGTCATTATAGAAGTGTTATTTTATGGGGTGGGCCTCAAAACTAATTGCATTCTTCATTCATTGATTCATTAAATGATATTATCCTCCCAAATATTGAAACAGTGACAATTGGGGACAGCAGCATTTTATATTGGTGTTCTTCGACTTTCCACTGCTGCTGAACTACAGCAGCTCCCAACATCTTGCTAACACAGTGGGGCTTATTTATCAACACTGGGCAAATTTGCCCATGGGCAGTTACCTTTAGCAACCAATAAGTTATTAGCTTTTTAAAGCCAGCTGCAAGTAAAACAATGAATGCAGCAATTTGATCGGTTGCCGTGGGTTACTGCCCATGGGCAAATTTGCCCAGTGTTGATAAACAATCCTCAGTGTCAGATGGAGGCACTGAGAGCTGCATTTTAACAAAAGATTTAGGTGTGTCTAATTTTGTAACCCTTTGTAACCTTGGGACCCCAGATGTTGCTAGACTACAATTTCTAAAATACATCCACAGATAACCCCTATAAAGCATAGTGGGAGTTGTAGTTTAACAACATCTCAATAGGGTTAGGAAACAGGAGTCTAATGCAATAATTTCCAACTGTTTGTGTTTCTAAAAGCCCATATCTTCCAACATTCCAGTCCACTCTATCTAGACATTGCCCAATCGTCTTAAAGGCCCATCCACTATTTTGTTAGCAACACTTCTAATGCTGGTTTAACAGGCACAAAATGTCACATGCAAAATCCCTTGTTGTTAACGGGGATAAGTAAATTTGCCATTCAAATTGTATTTCCATGTTTGGCAGAGATATGCCAGCCCTGTATAACTGGATTACAAGTGCCCGACTGCAACTTTCTGTGCCATTATCTGTGCACACAAAGGAAAACCTGACTCAGGAGCACCGGGTTCAGTACATTGTCCTTTTATAACGTGCCTTTTGTTATCTCTCTATGGAACATGAATCTAGAACACGGAATATAAGCCCTATTCCCCTATTAGCCAATGGCAGTAGCAGGGCTTACGACCTACCCTATAGCAGAGAGAACTATTTATAAAGTATATATATTATATATATTAGGGATGCACCGAATCCACTTTTTTTGGATTCGGCCGAACCCCTGAATCCTTCGCTAAAGATTCGGCCGAATTCTCGAACAACATGGTCCAAGTGGACGCCACTCTGGGGTAATAGCCATCTTCCTCAATTTCTCACTATTCCTGATGTCTCTCAATGGGCTGCTAGTGGTATCAAACAGTTACAGGATGTAGTAGTGGGAGGGGACTTAAAGTCATTCCAAGCTTTGAAGGATGAATTTCACCTGCCCCAAAGTATGTTTTTCAGGTACCTCCAGCTTTCCCACGCCTTTCGTTCCCAATTCCCTGAGAGACCGATAGAAGTGTCAGGTACTACTCTAGAAAAATATCTACGTAAAGATGGTCTAAACAAACCTCTCTCCCGCTCGTATACACTGCTGTGGTTGACCTCCCCTGACCCACTTGTCCATGTTCTAGGAAAATGGAAAAGGGATATCCCTGAACTAACTGATGACATGTGGCAGGACAGCTTAAGGCAGATCCCCGAGATAACTATACCTGCTAGGGATCGGTATATTCAAATGAAATTCCTGAATAGGGTCTATTTGACTCCCTATAGGCTGGGCAAAATGTTCCCTAATGCATCCGATGTTTGCTTTAGATGTGGGGGGGATGTTGGTTCCTATATGCACATATTTTGGCATTGTCCAATTATACAGAAATTCTGGAAGGACGTGGTGTTTTATTCCTCCGAAGCCTTAGACCTGCCTCGTATTTTGTCCCCACTGATCTGCCTACTGGGTATATTTGAGGATCTGGACCTGGACCACTGCACCAAAATCTGCTATCTCCAACTTCTCTACTTCGCAAAGAAAGCCATACTTCTTAATTGGAAATCTACTGCCCCTCCGTCCCTGCCATTCTGGCTGAACCTAGTCAACGGTTCTCTGTCAAACCAGAAATTGACATACCTTTCCCGCGGCTGTCCGCAAAAATTTACCAATATCTGGGGTTCGTGGCTGACCTACAGAGAGAACCCGGTCACTCCGCTGATAAATGTGAATTGTTAAACTGTGGTATTCCTGATTGCTAGATGTGTTAGCATGCCCTGCTCCCTTTGCCTTTGCTCTCCTATCTTTTCCTTTCTTTCTCTGTCTCTCTCTTACCCTATTTTCTTTTGAAAACCTGAAAATAAAAACTTTTAAAAAAAAAGATTCGGCCGAATACCGAACCGGATCCGAACCCTAATTTGCATATGCAAATTAGGGGTGGGAAGGGGAAAACAGTTTTTACTTCCTTGTTTTCTGAACAAAAAGTCACGCGATTTCCCTCCCGCCCCTAATTTGCATATGCAAATTAGGGTTCAGATTCGGTTCGGCTGGGCAGAAGGATTCGGCCGAATCCGAATCCTGCTGAAAAAGGCCGAATCCGGAACCGAATCCTGGATTCGGTGCATCCCTCATATATATATATTTTATGTATATATATATATATATATATATATATATATATATATATATATATATATATATATATATATATATATATATACTGTTTATAGAACCTAATCTGTTTATAGTTAGAGTAGAGCAGAGAGAACTATTTATATAAAGTATAAATACTGTATATAATATATATTTATGTATATATACATATATATAAATATATATAGGTAATAGAGGATCCGCACTCTCATTTTCATTTTCAAAGTGATAGTTTTTATTTTCACATCACAATCCGACGTTTCGGTCCCTCCTGGGGACCTTTCTCAAGGATGTGAGAACCGAAACGTCGGATTGTGATGTGAAAATAAAAACTATCACTTTGAAAATGAAAATGAGAGTGCGGATCCTCTATTACCTATACTTTAAGCATTGATCGAGCACCTCGCATTCGCCACTGTCAGAGGTGCGGGCACTCCAGAAAAGTTTATAAATATATATATAAATATATATATATATATATATATATATATATATATATATATATACATATATACATATATATATATATATATATACTGTATACATATATATAAATATATATATATTTATATATACTGTATATAGAACCTAATCTGTTTATAGTTAGAGTTAATAGTACAAGCCAGCCATTCCACTTCTGCTGGACACTTGTTTAAGATAATGGCACAACAGGCCCCTTTTCTAGGCAGGCCAATCACAAGTGATCAAACCTCTTTCACTATGGATTGTCCCCTTATGGATGAATACTTCTCCATGGGCCAAAAATTCAAGAAATAGTGAGATTTTTCCCAATTTCTTGTCTCAGGCAGACATTTTTCCTGCTGACGTTTATTATGAGGGTATGTATTATGTATGCTCTATTGCAAAGATCTGCTGTAAAGCTAAACTGCAAAAGAAATTACACTAGTAAATTGCAGGGAAGTAGAGGGGGGGAGAGACACCAACACAAGCGATATGTATTCTGGATGTACATTCACTTTGGCATGCAACTAATAAATGATAAATCAAAGTATCCCATTTGCAGAAATAACTGTAAAATTCCATATCTCTCTGTTCTGTTGTAAGGGGGAGTACTGGGTTTTCTGCCTCCCACTTCTCCTTCTCAAGAATCAGAGCTTCCAATAATGTATCATTTCATCCTTATCATCTATGGCCCTTTGGGGTGGTGGCAGACGTGGTTACTGGGGGAGATTAGTCGCCCAGCGACAAATCGCCTCTTCGGGCGACTAATCTTCCCTAAATGCCTTCCTGCCAGCTAGAATGTAAATCGCCAATGGGATGGCACTCAGAATGCTTCCTCATGAGGCAACTTCGGGCGACTTCGGAAAACGAAGCGTTCCCGAGTACCATTTCGCTGGCGATTTACATTCTAGCATTTAGGGGAGATTAGTCGCCCGAAGAAGAGGCATCTTGTATTCTAAGATATTCTAAGACAATTGGCAATTGGTTTTCATTTTTTGTTATTTGTGGTTTTTGTGTTATTTTATTATTTATTTATTTATTATTTATTTTTTATTTTTTTATTCAGCAGCTCTCTGGTTGCTAGGGTCCAAATAACCCTATTATTAATGTCAATTATTAAAAAGTAGCAATAACAATACATTTGTAGCCTTACAGAGCATTTGTTTTTTTAGATGGGGTCAGTGACCTCCATTTGAGTTTTTTTCAGCTTTTTATTCAGCAGCTCTGCAATTTGCAATTTCAGTAATCTGGTCGCTAGTGTCCATATTACCCTAGCAACCATGCATTGATTTAAATAAGAGACTGGAATATGAATAGGAGAGGCCTGAATAGAAAGATGCATAATAAAAAGTAGCAATAACAATAAATATGTAGCCTGGCAGAGCATTTGTTTTTTTTTAGATGACCCCCCCCCCTCCATTTTAAAGAAGAAGAAGGCAAATAATTAAAAAACTATAAAAAATAAATAATGAAGACCAATTAAAAAGTTGATTAGAATGGGCCATTCTAAAAAGTTAACTGAAAGGTGAACCACCGCTTTAATGCAAATTTCGATTCTGTATCATTGTATGTATCCCTGTGTAATTAAGTACCATACCTGACATCGCTGAGCTCATAATAGATATTTCGGCCATCGTCCTTAATATAAATGGCTGTGTTGGGCGACTCCAGGATCTTCATTGTCAGTTGCTGAGCGAAGGCACTTACAAACAGGGCACGAATTGTGTCTATGCCTGTGATTTCATTGGGCATTTGCATTTTCTTGGTATCATCGCCATACTGTAGGAACAGCACACCTGCAACATACAGCGAAGCAGCGTTTAGAACTTTAGTAGACAGTATTACCTGTACTCAACACACATTTTGACCGTTATATATATATAAAATATACAGTATGTATATATATATATATATATATATATATATATATATATATATATATATATATATATATATATATATATATATATAAAATAGAACAAAAAAACAGCACCAAGGGTCTTGAAGTTACATAGTATGTAAAACTGATGTTTCGGTCCCCATTGGGACCTTTTTCAAGGTTCCATTAGGTTCCAATGGGGACCGAAACGTCGGTTTTACATACTATGTAACAATATAAGCTTTTTTCACTTCAAGACCCTTGGTGCTGGTTTTATGTTCTATTTTGTACATGAATTCCATTCCGAGCACAGGGGCAGCTACTAAGTAGCTCCTGCGGAGAGAGGTGCTTTCCATTACAGATTTTATATATATATATATATATATATATATATATATATATATATATATATATATATATATATATATATATATATATTATAAACAGAGGCTTCATCAGTGGAACCAGATATTCATGCTGATACACAATTATATCAGTGCTTGAGTACAAGATGACTTCCATTGGTGGAAGGAGGCCCTTGCCTTAAATAAACCTTAAATAATTGCTACGATCTATCCATGAAAATATTAGACTTGTAGTGTGGATCATCAGTATAGATACAGAGATTATTGGGTAATTTTGGCATTCAGGAAGAGGAACCATAGTTGAGGCCAAAAGAGCGCAGATGCCAGCTGTGAGACCGTCTGAGGTCACGGCAGGCAGTAGTAGTTATTGTTCTGTAGAGCACATTAGTGAAGGGAAGCACCCAGGAAACCAGGAGGTGCTGCAATGAAAGGGTGTTACTGTGCTAGAACCTTGCCTGGTGCAAGGTACATACAGTAATTGGGCTGCACTATCCTTGAGCTTTGTAGAAGAAGCTAATTGCCTGGTCAGAAAAATAACAGCCTGCTCTTGTTTTACGGCCGATGTTCCCCTAAAGTGATGCTTCCCCTGCTAAGAAGGTCAATGGACCTTTATAAGGACAACACAGACATTCAATTGTTTTCATTAGTTAGAGCAAGATGACACATTTAGTTCAGGAATTTAGCAAAGTTAGGGTCGTATAGTAAAAAAAAAAACAGACTAGAAACAAGAGTATAAAGGCACCTATAATTTTTATATGTGAAATTACTACTGTAATGTAACATAAACTCTCACCATTCACTGCAGGAATTCCCCCTGGTGAAGACAATAACTACAAACTTCATGTCACAAGGTCACTACAATCATGTTCTGGAGTACCCAGGTGCTGCACAATGGAGCCTTTGGCTACAGTTGCACAGGTCAATGTCTAGACCTTGTTTGTATAAGGAAGCTTCGTCCTGCAAGTTAATTGCAAACAGCCACATGTCCCCCGTGATATCATTCTGTATTAAATTGCAACTGTATTGTTCTCAGATAATAAATGTATTTATCCATTATGAATGATCCAGCTCTTGGATACGCTTAGGATTCGTGTGACATTCTTAGCACTACAACAAAAGAAATGCTTCTTCGTGCTCTGCCTTTGGGATGGTGGGACCGCACATTTGTCTCCAAGCAGGAAGCCTAGGATTGGCATAAAGATATTTCTCACATCCTTGATGTCTGCATATTCATTATCCCACAGGTACAGAGATTTGGTAACGTAATGTGCTAGAACATATCCAGATTCCATTCTTTCAAGCTGTGCTCCTGCCCAGGCCTGGACTGGGAGTCAAAATAGGCCCTGCCATTCCAAGTACACAGAGGCCCAAACAGCCCAAACAGCCCCCTATCAGCCCAATATATGGTAACTTTCTATGGAACCATACAGCAGCCCCTCTGGCATTTGCCAGAACCCACAGATTGCCAGTCCGGGCCTGCTCCTGCCTCCTCACTATACAAACTGGGCCATGATCTCATCATTGTCATTGTGAGCTGAAATCAGTTATAGGTTTTTTTCAGTCTTAGCCTTGAAACCATGAATTCAGTGCAGCTTTCAATGATTTAGAACAGGTATCCCCAACCTTTTTAAAAAAAGAATTTTAACTCTATATTCATGCTGAGAAAAAGGTTTTTTATCTTATATTAAAAACATAGCATTTACTTTCATGGAGCCTAACGCATTTCATGCTTACCCAGCACTTAGTCATAGGCAATTTACTCCCAACCTTTTTTACCCATGAGCCATATTCAAATGTGAAAAAATTGGAGAGCAACACAAGTATGGCAAAAGTTCCTGGGAATGCTAATTATCGGCTGTGTAGGATTGCCACCTGGTATTTTACCGACCTGGCCGGTAAAAATTATGGTTGATCCCAATGTTATTAATAGGGAAAAAAGATAAATATATAGGAAGGCCTGCATTTTTTTCCAGAAAAGGTGGCAACACTAGCTGTGATTGACTATTGGTAGCACTTATGTGGACTTACAGCCTACAGGAGGCTCAAAGAGAAAGAGAGAATTTGCCAGCGCTCGGTTTGCCTTTAAAAAATAATTACAAAAAATGAGTTTTTAGTTCCACACTTTGGCCAAAATATGTAAACACGCATGCCATGTCAAGGCCCCTCATTGTACGTGAGTCCTAAACATACTTCATCTACCTGCACTACCCCCACCTGCCGCGCATGCATGCGCGTACACGTCGGCAAACGGCACAGTTGAATGGGGACGCACAGGTCCACATATTGTGGCTGGGCGGCATATTGCCCCTAGTTTTTTGTTGCCCTAAGCCTGGGCCTTTGTGGCCTCGCCACAAATCCGGGCCTACATTTTGCAAATTTAGAGGCTACTATGCAACAAATGTTCATTTTGTAGGTGATATTTATTTTGATCAGGTAGTTGATCTGTATTACATATTACCAAAACTGTTGACAAGTCCCAAATACCAGTGCAAATACCTGTCAGACTAGAATACATTCTGCTTTTTCATTTGCAAGTGAATCTACTGAGCCACTTGTTCATGGTCCTAGGATGCAGTTAATTCCCATCAACACTTACTTATAAGTCAGATGAGGCTATCACTGGGGCTGCAGAACAAATGCAATTTCTCTATACCCTAAACCAGCCCTGTCTGTGCTCAGTGCATTGGTTTTAGTCTAATGGAAATGTTGAATTCTTTCCTAAATAGCCTTAATCATTCAATATTCTGTGCATGTGAGTTTATCATACAGTATACTCTGGGGGTTGCTAACTATGTCTATAGGGTTTACTGATCAACATGGAGCAGAATACACACAGCAATGTCAATGTTTACAATGCATTTAAACACTCTGTGCATTTGTACAAGTGCAAATCAATAGCCTCTATGTTTTTAATCCAGGCCCAGAGAAAGGGGTTTGTTCTACTGGCCCTAGCACAGTAAATTGGTGATGGTTATAGTCCAGGACCAATAGCTGCTTGGGTCCAAAAGGAGAGACTAGTCCACTGTTACTTCCTGCACAACTGCTGCTATAGTGGACCACAACTTACTGAACAATCTGAACTACCAGCCCACACTAACTGCACATAGCATTGATCTACTTGTTAAGTCTGTGGCTGCAAATATTGGATCTAAATGGAAAGAAAAGTGTTGCTCCTGTCACTTTAGTGTTGGGCAGTGCCCCCAAAGGTTCTGATGATATTCATAGAAGCCAAAGACTAATCAAAAAGGAATTACAGTACAGTATTTTTGTGGCCTGAAGGCTCCATGCACATGAATTGACCAACCAAGCTATTGTTGTTTTGTATGGTCACCTTTCACTTGGAGGTAGTGAATTGCCCCAGGGTGCAAAACTAGGTTACCTTTGTGACACCATTCCACATAAATCAGCAGTTTTGTCAGTTGGTTTATCTGAAAACTTTTCACTGACCAGACTTTCTTTGTGTATTTGTAATAATAATCCTCAGAAAAGACCCACAATAACAAAGCTCAGTGCTGGGATTTTCTCCATCCGTTTCCAGGATCTGATCAAATCACTTGTTACTTGATGGTTTTTCCTTTTCAGGGATAATAAATAAGATATACATCTAGTTTCCAAGCATGCCCTACTAAACACCGGGAGCAAAGCTGTTTTTCCCTACGGTTGGGTATAGTGCAAGAGGCCCAGTCAAGATGAGAATATTCACAATGAAGGTGAGTTTAAAGGCATTTCCTAGTGTACAGTAAACCGGCAGGATTAAAGAGAGGGATGTAGGGCCATCATGGCCTCAAGCTGAAAAATTTGACAGGCCTAAACTGTGTTGGTCAAGATACTCATAACAGAATTCTTGAGATACCCATATGTTTGCACATCAGTGTGTTCGCAAACCCTGCAAAAAAAGTCACTAATCTCTTCAAACACTGCAGCCAGATACGATACGTTATAGAGGCAGAATGTGGCACACAAGTGATATCTGGTTCATAGAATTGCAGGTGTAGAGTCACACAACTTGGGTGCAAATCATTAGCTGCTGGCATCGTACATCATAACAGGCTGAACTGAGACTTGATCTACTGTATGTAAACTCAATTTTTTTCCCCCCAGATCATTTTACCTAAAGTAGGACAAAGTCATCAGCATGCTCAAGGCCCTACCCTCTTTATTAAAAGACAGTATAAATCACAAGAAAAATATGTGCCAAGGAAATGGGTAAAATTGCAAGAAGTCAGCTATTGTCCTATAAACCCAAGTGTACAAGGGAAGTTCTCCCCTTTGTAAATCAATACATTGCTCATAGTAAAAACATCAAGCACATTATCCACAGGTATTAGCCATTGCTGTAACAAGACAAAACACTTAAAGGGCACCTATCACAGCCAAAATCAAACACATATTAACAATCTGACCAGTACAAGCTAAACACGTTTAATCAAACTACAAATAGTTTTGTGATATTCTTTTCCAATCTGAGATTAACTCCCCAAATGTTCCTAGGTAAACCAAAAGTAGGTATGTATGCGTGCCTAAGGGCAGAGACAAGCTCTGCAAGCTCAGATTCGGGGAGATTTAGTCGCCCGGCGATAAATCGCCACTTCTTCGGGCAACTAATCTCCCCGAACTGCTTCCCGTCGGCTAGAATCTAAATCACCAGCGGGATGGCACTCTGAGCCCTTCATTTTCCAAAGTCGCTTTGAAGTTTCCTTTGTGAGGCAACTTCGGAAAACGAATTTCACCGATTGCCATTCTAGCCGGCGGGAGGCAATTTGCTGAGATTAGTCGCCCTGAAGAAGAGAAGATTTGTCGCTGGTCGACTAATCTCCCCAAATCTGAGAGTGTGACTCTGTACTAAACTGTATTTATTGTTCCTTTATTATAAAAGATGAGGCGACACTCTTCCCCGGAACCCCGGTTAATTTAAAACATTATGCAACTTGCGACACTAGTAATGTGATTTATCTGCTTAAAGGAGATAAAGACCCCCTCCCCCCAGGCTAACTACCCCCCCAGGGAGATGCCCCATATTCCATACTTACCCCTCGTCGCAGATTCTTCCACCGAAGTTCCACGCGTCCATCTTCTGCGTCCTTGGTAAGCTGGCTGCGAGATCAGCAATTTCCGTGCAGTTGCACAAACCGGCAAACTGCTCCAACTGCGCCTGAAATACCGATCTCGCTGTGCTTACAGAGGACGCAGAAGATGGACGCGTGGAACTTCGGTGGAAGAATCTGCGACGAAGGGTAAGTATGGAATATGGGGCATCTCCCCGGGGGGGGGGTAGTTAGCCTGGGGGGGAGGAGGGAGGGGGTTCTACCAGGGGTAGGGGGTACGGATTTTTTTCAGAACAGGTTGAATTCTCCTTTAAATGCCCCTGTGGGATGCCATTTATTGGCCAAACAGCAAGAACCGTGAAAAACTGCATCAAAGAACACAGAGGAAATTCATAATTGCAAAAAGGGAACAGCAACAGACACAACAGTGCATAGGTACTGCTAACAATAACCAGTCACAATTATTCTTGAGTTAGTTAGTCCTTTACATAGAGTTGGCAACATGAAACAAAGGTTATTGCAAAGAGAAGCCTATTGGATTAAAAAAAATTCTATACATTACAACCAAAAGGCACGAATGCTAGCTGGAGTGTAAAATGTTTGATTTGATACAGTGTCTACCTATGATTTGACGTATTGTGTCCTTTTCGGATAAAGATTTCTGTGCCCAAGATAGAAAACGGACTGTATACTTGGATACATGAATGGGCAGTTCCTTTATTGGACTTTTTGGACTATTCGAAAGTTCTTTGGCAGTTATGTGGGCTTGTTCCCATGGACACTATGATATGCAATATAATTAATATTGAATATTTATAGTGTTTGTTTGGCATCACACCTAACTTGTGTGACATCACTTCCTGTATACAACTTTAAATGTTTACACTTGATAAAGGTCCAAATATAGTTCGATTCCGAGGAAGCTAGGATCACTCCCAAAAGTCCAGCGTCAACTCAGGTTCTCCTCCACCTGTTAGAAAATTCTTACAAATGTAAAGTCGCTGTATTCCTCCAAATAAATTTGGGGAGGGAGAATAACAGAAATAAATTTCATATAGCGTAGTATTTTTAAACGTTTTTTGCTGACCCCCTTGGTGTCTATTTAAAACCACCGTGCTTTACTATTCACACTATAATTGTGTCATCCAATGTTTCGTGCTAAACTTAAATTCAAAGCAATTTTAAAGAAAAAATAAAAATAAAAAATTTTTAAAAAATAAAAAATAAAAAATGGAGGAGAAAGGATTGTTTTGTGAATTATTACATTAAAGAGTAGCCAATACGTGCAGCCCTTGCTGTTATTTTTTCACCCTGTGTGCACACAATAATTACGTAACTTCTAAGTGCTGAGTGTGAACACTCTAACCACAATTCAGAGACCGATCGTGCCAGTAGCACAAACAACTCACCAGACGTGAGTTTTGAAAGATCAAAGATCAAAAAATGCCGACTCCAGACTCCGCTGGTTCCACCGATTATGCAAACTTGCACGACTTCCTGGTGAAGACCCTTACAGCCAGCAATTTAAGTTTGGCACGAAACATTGGATGACACAATTATAGTGTGAATTGTAAAGCACGGTGGTTTTAAATAGACACCAAGGGGGTCAGCAAAAAACGTTTAAAAATACTACACTTGATAAAGGGCCTGAAACATGTTGTGTGAATAAACACATCAGAAAGCTCTTCTATTGGCTCTCACTCAGTTTCTTCTGTTAATTGTCTAAACATTCACAACTGGGCGGTGGTATTTTACCCTAAGTGCTCTTACACACTGGTGTTTGTTTGTGTGCTCCCCTGTGTTGCGCTTTCCTCCGTTCAGCCGCAGGGGAGCACAGGAGTAGACACACTCAATTATTGGCAATGGGGCTGTAATCACACAGACGCATGTAAGCGCCGAACGCAGGTAAAATGCAACATGCTGCGTCCCAACCTGCATTTGGCGCTTACATGCGTCTGTGTTGAAAACAATTCAGTGCATCTACTCCTGCGCTCCCCTGCGGCTGAACGGAGGAAAGTGCAACGCAGGGGAGCGCACAAACAAACACCCGTGTGTAAGAGCCCTAACCCATTCACCTTCCCATTTTGTACTATCTGACCATTTGCACCGGGAATCGATTATTCTGCTCATCTCCTATTATATTAAAATATGGAATTGTTATCCTATTGTTTGAAAATTGTATATCATATACAGTCATATTCATTATAAATGAAAAATTCATTTTTTTGTTGTTGTTAAGCAGCTGCAGTAGAAGGTCAAACACCAAGTTGTTTCCATCTTTGTTCATATTTCAAATACACACATCCCTGTTCACAAAATGCACCTGCACTGAAGGGAAGCATCTTTCATTGTGCACTTCAATGGAACACATCACATCAGCTTCAAAGAAGAAATAAAACAATTTTTTTTTGCAAACCAACAAGCCCAGGTCTGTCCAGCCAAGCGTATATCCACTATAAAGCAGGGTGCCCACAGAAAATGCATGCTACATGGAGTTTCTTTGAAGCAAGCAATAAAGATCTGCACCAAGTATAGGTTTCTGCATATTTTCTTTCCTAATCACCCATTTATTATGTTAATTGAGCAGTTTCTCTATGCCTGTGCATCAAGTGTCCTTTTTTCCAATGGAACCATGTAACCCATGATTTCATTGCTTCGTTCTGCTCACGATGGCTGAGAATTCATTTGTTGGACCTATAGTGATAGTTATAGCATGACATGTGGCTTTCCTGTTTTCCATTAACTTTATTAAAGCTAACATATGGAGATTAGTCTTATATATTGTTTTTTAAAGCAAGACGCAAACTGCTGAAACTGCTGATATGGTGAATTTACAAGGAATTTTCCACTAATCCGGGTTTCAAAGGAACAGAAAGCCCTATTGCACAGAGGGTGAAAGACAGAAACGATAAGGTCACTAATGTTTATAGACCAGATAGCAATAGGATCTGCTGGATTTTGCAAGTGGAACAAAGCCGACTTAGATCTGTAAAGCAATAAAAAGAGAATGTCTGTAGCAACTTGAAAAATAAACGGGAATATCAGTATCTAGGTTCATGACACAAGGATATTTCTAGCGGCCTTCAAAAACATTTATATTGCTTTCCTTAAGGTGAAGCTAATGCAGCTCTTAAGACCATCCATACAATAGTATTGGAGGATATAGAACAACCTTGTAAAAATGTGCCTAATTCCAGAAACTATTAGCTACTAATAAGATGTTCACTTTTAGAAATCCAGGGTCGAAGGAGACATAGGTGTAGAACAACATCTGATATCTTGAGATGTCTCTACTGTCATCTTAGGGAGGATCATTATGATCCTATGTATCCTACATCCTACTATCGTCAGTTGCACATGGGACCTATCACTTGCTCAACCAGCTTAACGTTAACTTGGAACACAAGAAATAAACATGGCTGTGGCTAAATAATTAATTAAACTGGTCATAAATAAGTGTGTCAGCACACCCAAGGCCATCTGTTTGTCCATGGCCTTACGAATACAAATCAGTAGATACAGCTAATCAGTTAGGGACAATCTTGCTGACAATTAAGGCAGCTAGACTGTAATTCACCACCTTGAGCCAACAACAAGGTGGGACACACTTATGGTGATATTTTTCCACTATGGTGGCTACTATGCATGTACACCACAAAAAACACAATTCCAATAAGACCAGTTGGAAATGCATCTATACATCAACGTCCGCATGAGATTAATTCTTCAAACAAGAATGTAAGTCCCCCAAGGCAATAAGCTTTACACAGCATCTATAAATAATAGCATCTTATTCTTGTGGTTTTAAGGAAGATTGCTGAATACTGATCAAATATGGCTTTTGACAACAATATTAAAGCGGAGATGACAAAAATGCACTTTCTGCTATTTCTCTAAAAGATACAGAGCAAAAGCAGTTATCCAGCTCTTTATTCTGTAAATAAAGGGGTTATTTACTAAACTCCGAATGCATAAATCACGAAAAAGTTGTGATTTTTTTTTTTAAATAAAATTTTATATACATTTTATATACATGGAAATGTATTAAACCCCCGAGGATGGAAAAGTCTGAATCAAAAAATCCAGCATCTCAAACCTTTTGAGGTTGCATATATGTCAATGGGTGAAGTCCCAATGATTTTTTGATGTGCACTGGGTTTCATGCAATACCCCGAAGTTTTCGGGGAAAAATCTGAGTTTTCGGGTGAAATATCAGAAAAAATGTGAAAATTGAAAGAAAAGTCTGAAAAAATCATGAAAATCTGATTTTTTTTCCTGCAAAGCAAATTTTCGGGAAAATGTAATAATAAATAAGAGCAAAAAACCTGAGTGGATTTGATCGAAGCTTGCAGCCGAAAATATTGAGATAAATTCTGACTTTGATAAATAACCCCCTAATATTTGTATGTGATGTGAGATAAAAGGGTTATTAGGAGAGTGTTCTCTCAGTGTATTTTGTTTTATGTGGGTGCGTTATCCTGTCCTGGCTAATGTGGCTTCTAGATGGCTTATTTTTATTTTTCTTAAAAAGCTCCCTAGCAGTTAGTTAAATGAGTGTGGATGAGACTCAATGCATAACTAATGTAAATATCTGATTTGTAGCTCTGCAGCCTGGCACAGAAGAGAAGCAAGATCTCTGCAAAAACAGAATGGCTGTATTGGGCACCACACTCTCTCAGTGCATACCTACTAGGAGCAATATAATTATATAAAGGTGGCCATACACGTAGACTGTTAAAAGATTTTTTCATTATCACACACCCAAGCTGATGGTTTAAAAGTACAATTTGGCCATCCACAAAAACGACCATTACAAGTGATATCACCTTGTTGAAGCCCAAACCAGAAGAGGATGTAATGTATATGCTTTCGCATACACTGTTTTCAATCTGAAAGTTCTTTTGTGTATCCTTGATTCGGTACAGAGCTTTATTTTTTATTGCACCGAACGTTAGTGAAGATGAGTCTCGTTATGGAGACAGAGGGCTGCTCTTGCCATAATGCTACTACCCTCAATAAAGAAGAAAAACAGCATATTTACTGCTGCAATTTATTGAAATGAATGTTCGTACCAAAGAACGAACGGCTGATGCATGCAATCTCTGACAACTGTCATCATTTTGTCATTGAAGCACCACCTCACACATGTGCAGTTTCCAAACTGTTAAGCGATCTAAATCTATCCAACCCATCACCCAACAAAGACACGCTCAGATTCAGGGAGATTTAGTTGCCAGGCGATAGATCGCCTCTTCTTTGGGGCGACTAATCTACTGAACTGCCTCCCGCCGGCTAGAATCTAAATCCCACCGGTGATTTACATTCTAGCCAGTGGAAGGCAGTTCAGGGAGATTAGTCACCCCGAAGAATAGAAGATTTGTCTGTGCCCTAAGACAAATATTTTTTAGCCTGCACGATCAATTATCTGACCAATGTCAGAAGAAAGATCGCCAGGTGTATGATCATCCCGTGCACACCAACCTTATGATAATTCAACAATTTTGTAGGATTGCACTAAAATTATTCAAGTAAAGAAAAAATTGTAATGCGTATGGCCAGTTTGTCTGATCTTAAAGGGATACTGTCATGGAAAAAAAATTTTGAATTTTTTTTTTTCAAAATGAATCAGTTAATAGTGTTGCTCCAGCAGAATTCTGCACTGAAACCCATTTCTCAATAGAGCAAACACATTTTTTTATATTCAATTTTGAAATCTGACATGGGGCTAGACATATTGTCAATTTCTCTGCTGCCCCAAGTCATGTGACTTGTGCTCTGATAAACTTCAGTCACTCTTTACTGCTGTACTGCAAGTTGGAGTGATATCACCCCCCTCCCTTCCCCCCCCAGCAGCCAAACAAAAGAACAATGGGAAGGTAACCAGATAGCAGCTCCCTAACACAAGATAACAGCTGCCTGGTCGATTTAAGAACAACACTCAATAGTAAAAACCCATGTCCCACTGAGACACATTCAGTTACATTGAGAAGGAAAAACAACAGCCTGCCAGAAAGCATTTCTCTCCTAAAGTGCAGGCACAAGTCACATGACCAGGGGGAGCTGGGAAATTGACAAAATGTCTAGCCAGATGTCAGATTTCAAAATTGAATATAAAAAAAATCTGTTTTCTCTTTTGAGAAATGGATTTCAGTGCAGAATTCTGCTGCAGTAGCACTATTCACTGATGTGTTTTGAAAAAAATATGTTTTCCGATGACAGGATCCCTTTAAGTAGAATGCAAGAGATGATGGGGACAATGGGAGGGGTAAAATACCTAGGTGAGCAGAAGGCAATGGACAAGAGAAAATGGAAAGACAACAAGATGACAGTAATAGGATGGGACATGATTAAACTGTAAGGAAAGTATGTAAGGATGACACTTTTTTTTTACCAATATGCTAAGTGCATACAGGGTTAGACAAAGCCGATGCATCCATTAATGGCACCTTCAAAGGAAGACCCAATAGATCCAAGCCTTGCACAGGCCCAAAAGGACAATAGTGGTTTCTAACGGCAGGGCTGAACATATATTTGCACAGAAGATCAGCTAAGTACAAGTACGTTTATAAGTCAGATCAGGATAAATGTGATGATGGACCCCCTGGTGGGAGAAACTTTATTGCTTTATTGTGCATGACAAGGGGTTCACGAAAATCGAACCAATCAGCAATGGCTTTGTACAGTCTACTATTCGCTGGAAAAGAAAATACCTGACTTGTTGTTATTTCAACTGCACTGGTCCAGGCTAGAATCTAGTTTGTAAATGAACTATAAAATATACATCAAATAAATATAACACCAACAGCCAAATATTGTTAAATTAATTCTGCTTTAAGGCATATAGACAGGCAGCACTAAACTCTTTACATGTTATAATGGATTCGCTAAAGAGCAGCATCCCCTCTGCGCTTGCCTGTGCCCCAAATCCTGGCCCGTAGCAATTCACCTGAATTCAGAGAAATCAAAACATCTCTCAGAAAGCAAACCACTACGGATACGTTGCCAAGCAAAAGAAATTATGCTATTTCCCGTGGCTCTTAACATTTGTGTGGGTGCATTTGGCTCAGGGATATGTTTTCTCAGCAAAAACATAGATTATTTGCAGTTATCCCCTGAAAATGTACCTAATACCGATAATATAAATAGATGTTACAAGGCGCTCCTGCCTAATACCAGTTAAACTAACGTGGAGATAACAAACCTGAGTTCATTACTGAGAATGCTGGGAGTTGAGGTTTAAAGCAGGGGCATCTGGTTTTATCTAAGCTTCATTTGTTCCAGGACAATTCAGATCCTATTTTAATATTAGCCAAAGAGCACGTTTCCTAATCTATATTTATACATTTGATTATCTGACCCTGATAGGGTTACACGTTTTAAATAAGGGGTTTTATAACATTCGGCAGTTGTTTTGCCGTATTGTGAATCTACCCTAGAGCAGATCACCAGCAGCTGAAATCCATAAAAATCAAATCGTTTAAAAAACATACATTCCTCAACTTTTACCTCCTTATTGAAAATAAATGTGTTATCTGAATGCTAAGCAAGAGAATATTGGGTTATGAACCATGTACTACATTGTTTAATAAAGCTGACAGGGCCATAAGCCACATAAGAAATGGTATGAGACTTTTGATATAAGACACATGGGGGCCGTTTATTAACGGGTGCACAGTGCTGAAAATCAACAAAATTCACCATTTTTTCCCTCTTATTCCAGCTTTTCTCCCTAGAATTCCAGCATAAGCGCTCTTACTCATGAGCGTTTTTACCTGCGCTCCCCTGCGTTCCGTTTTTCGGCGTTCAGCCGCAGGGGAGCGCAGGAATAGACGCATTTCATTATTTAAAATGGGGCTGTACTCACACAGGCGCGTGTAGGCGCCGAACGCAGGAAAAATGCAGCATGTTGCGTCTCAACCTGCGTTCGGCGCCTACATGCGCCTGTGTGAGTACAGCCCCATTTTAAATAATGAAATGCGCCTATTCCTGCGCTCCCCTGCGGCTGAACGCTGAAAAACGGAACGCAGGGGAGCGCAGGTAAAAACGCTCATGAGTAAGAGCGCTTATGCTGCAATTCTAGGGAGAAAAGCTGGAATAAGAGGGAAAAAATTGTGAATTTTGTTGATTTGTTGAGTAAGAGCCCTAAGGTATATTATTCCTAAATATATATTGATGCTGAGAGATTGTCTAATTGGTTTCTTATTTTGGCACAAAGGCTAATTAACTTTCTTATTTCAGCCACTCTGCTAATTAATCCTGTTAATAGCTAAACTCCTGCAGCAGGGATGATAACAATGGGTTTCAGGTAGGGCTTGCACTGACTTTCTGGCTTCAGTGATCGCGTCCCTGCCGAATATGTTTGAAGCAGACCAACTGCACAGAAGTATTTCATTGTTCCTATGTCTCTCACTTATTCAAGAAATATATTTACCCACAGAGTTGTAAGTGACCTGTCATTTTTTGGGGGGAAAAGGGTCATGTATTTGTTTCTATCAGCACGAAAATAACAAAATGGTGATACCTTTATTTGCTAACTAATATAATCGTAGTTCCAAGTTTCAAGCACCTAAGAGCATTCTGTATTAATGGGATGCACATGTGACTTATGTTATTCATTAATGAGGTGGGATATTACAGGCAGGGTTATTCAGGCGAGGGGAAGTTATTGTCAGCACACGGCACACTTCCTCCTGCCTTCTCCTGAAACCACTTTACCACAGTTTCGTGACCCAAGGTTTGAGATCCTTTCAAGTCATCGAAGCAGTCTCTGACACCAAGGTTTAAGGAAATAAGCGGAATATTTGCTTAAAAGCCAAACACCTCTAATGGAAGCATTATGCGTGATGGAAAACACTTGGGAAATAACATTATAGACATTTTATATAATAAATATATATAATGTTGCGGGAGTACATAAACAGTGAATAACCAACCAGCTCCACTGAGACAATACAACAAGGAGGTGTAAGTAGTTATAAAGGGATGGAACATTACAGTAGACTTGGCAGCTGTTGGTTTCCTAGAAGGAAAGTGTTGGGTGAAGGTTGTGACTTCTACACAAAGCACATGTATAAAGCAGATCACTTTTGTGGGACAAGGGGCCTTATAGAAAATTTGGTGTAAGGCCAAGAAGTTTCTAGTTATTATAACATAGGCTTTGTTGGTTTTAGTTTAATCTGTTGCATTGCCTCACTGTGTCCATTTAAAAAAAGAGACAGTAGTGATGGGCAGGCTGACCAGAAATCTGCAGTGACCAGTGGGTTGAGTATCAGTTCGGGTTAAAATTTGGCTAATCATTGCAGGTTATGCTTGGGTGCTGGTCAAACTGGGGGAGTATACTCCCCCACTGCTCCTGAAAATGCCCTGCCTTGGAACCAGTGGCTCACAGAAGCAGTGTACAGAGCAAGAAGATGCCGGTACAGTTTGGTTGAGGATCCTATAATGGCAACATTTTGCGGTTTAGGGATGGGTGTGGATTATGGTTTTCCAGATTAGGGTCAGTGCGGGCTGAGGTTTTTCCCTGCTGGTTAGTGATGGGAAAATAAAATCGGCAGGCATGGATTTGAGGCAAATTTCCACGTTTTGCCGCCCACGAATAAATAAGAAAATTTGCCAGAGGAAAATTCTTGCGTCAAAATTATTTGGACACCCATTGACTTCAATGCATTTGGACAAAATAGTGGAGCGTATAAAAATTGTCACTCGCGTCAAGTCGTGAGTCAAAATTATTTTGATGCCCATTGACTTCATTGCGCTTTTTGGCCGTTACGCAAATTTTTCGGTGACGCAAAACGGGGCAGATTCACCCATCACTACTTCTGATTCCTATGAAGCTGAATGGGTGCATTTGTACAAAACTTTTCTATACCATTGGGCAAAATATTGTTCATCCTAAAGCAGTAATGTGTCTTCGCTGTTTTGATAACATGGGCATCAACTGATATTTTTTACTAGACAGGAGGCAACCCTTTGTTCTTCTAGGGTGACACTAGGGTGACACACACAATCCTTTACATACTTTATGATAGTCATGTCATTGCCTCTGAGATTCCACTATTGGTTTTGGGTCATCATTATGCTGGGTAGTATTCTAATGGCCACCTGTAGATAACAGTGTCGCTTGCCTTTGACACTTGTTTTCAAATCAGAGACCATGGTTCTACGTTCTCTAGTAATAACTTCGTTTGTTGTACTTCTCCTGAAGACCCAGCTTACTTAGGGAACCTTAAAGATGGCTCCCTGCTTGATGAAAAGCAAGAGCCCCCCATGTGCAGCAGGAACTGAAAGTTATCGAGGAAAGTGAATCCCAACTGGATTGCCATTGCACAGAATTTTTTTTATTACTGGACTGTAACTCAGGGTCAGGCTGAATCTTCTGGTGGGGCCTTGCCCAAGTGAAGCCAAACTCATCCTTCTACCAGAAAGACGTTTATTTATTGCAGACGCAGAGTGCAAGGTAAACCCACAATGCAGCATTGTTTCCCAGAATTGTCATGGTCTCCAGGGACGATGCACCTGATGCAGTTGCGTTGGTAGATATCATTGCCAGTGTTTGGCATGAAAGTGACGTGTGTGCCCAGTTCTCTGGCACATCAGTTCTGTGTCTTTGATGCATGTGACAACCCTGGAGGAGCTACTGCCACCTCCCGGGCACCATTAATAAAAGGGATTTTGCCAGCAAATGACTAGGGGCCTGCAACCATGACCCCTACTACATGTGATAATATTGCTATGGGTAACTGCACTGCTGCATAATAGCATTCTATACCAATCCTTCAATCTTCATTCTGTAACAGCCAGTTTACTTTTTGCCCCACAGTCTACCCCTTGTACATTTATTATGTAATGTTATGAATGTTTCTGTGCACTATAATTTCTACTGTCACCAGCATAAAGGAGCGTGACCCTGACTCAGAGGGAGCGCCATCTCATACCAGAGACATTACTCAACTAGAAAAGCAGGTTCTGGCCTCCTGCTGCACAATGTGCTTTAGTGTAAATATCAATAAGAGTAACACATCTCTAGGCATATATTTAGCAGCATGATACAACTGGTCGTTTTGCACTGCATCGACTCAACAAACAATGGCCTAGAATAGTGCAAGGGATCATTTATCTTCAGAAATCACATTCATATTATTTATAACTTCGCACCGAGTTCTCTCTGTGGGAAATAGTAAACTGCATGTAGTCACAGGTTTAGGGCAGGGGCACACGAGGCTACTGGGGGAGATTAGTCGCACAGCGACAAATTGCCTCTTCTTCTGGCAACTTATCTCCCTTAAATGCCTTCCCGCCGGTTAGAATGTAAATCAGCAGTGGGATGACACTCGGATCACTTAGGCTTTCCGAAGTCGCCCGAAGTTTCCTCGTGAGGCCACTTCAGGGCGGGCTTCAGAAAACGAAGCGTTACCAGTGCCATCCCGCCGCCGATTTACATTCTAGCCGGCAGGATGGCATTTAGGGGAGATAAGTCGCCCGAAGAAGAGCCGATTTGCCGCTGGGCGACTAATCTCCCCAAGTAGCAGCGTGTGCCACTGCCCTTAGGGTGGGAAAGGGAAAGAGAAAGCAGCCAGCTTTGGAGGATCCAATAAATACCCCTCCCAGGGGTGTAGCTATGGAGTGACTGCTAAGGGACCAAGGGAGGCAAGGGGTACACTGATCAACAAGTAGTTTTAATATAGATACATGAAAAATGTCTTATTCCTGTGAGCCCAAATGTCTTTTCCTGTGGGCCCATTATTTATAGTTATGTCACTGCCCTTTAATCTTGAACGCAACTAGTTTGAGATGGGGTTCATAGTTTAGGCAAAGGATGTCTGCACCTTTAAATCTTTCTTATATCCCCTATCCCCAATCTAATAACTGGAGAGTTTCATCGAAATCACCCCTTCCCAACGCTGATCTGCAGAGATAATAATGAAGACTCCCAGATCTACCCCTTTCATGTCAAGGTATCCAGGTGGAAGAGAGGAGTTTATTTTATGGGAGGCAGAAGGCAGCTTTATCACTTTTTGGTTTAAATGTTCTGTTATTTATTTTTAATAATAAGATCACATGTGCTGAGCAGCTTGTGCTTGTTAAAGGGAAAATATACCCTATTTATATGGGTTTTTGATTTAGTGTATTTTGCCTTGAACTGATAGTTCAAAGAGAGGGGTGGGAGGAGGGCGGCACATTATTATAAAATCCGTGACTTTGGATAATGTGCATTGCATGCCAACTCAAGTGAAACCTTTATCTACAATGTGACCTTTATTGAAAGAAGGAGCAGTGTCTGCTGCTTGGGAAGGGACTGATGTAAATGATGTGTAATCTCTGTAAATTGCTGTATAATATACTGGCACTATACAATTACAATAATAAAATCTTTTATTACATATTAAAAATACATTTGGCAAATGGACACCTACACTGTGATCCACCAGAGCAGACATCTCCTAAACACACTGGTGTAACTATAGCATACTTCCCAACTGTCCTGTTTTGTGCAGGACAGTCCCAATTTTGACTGCTCAACCCACAGTCTCGGATTTGTACTGAAATGTCCCGACTTTCTCTTTGATCTCCTGCACTGAACAGCCAGAAAAAGATATAAATCAGGAGTGCCCATACTTTAGTAATGGGAGGTCTACTTTTTGTGATGCTGTCCCATTATGAGCTACATCCATAAAAACATTGTTAGCATTATATTTAGGGATGCACCGAATCCACTATTTTGGATTCGGCCGAACCCCTGAATCCTCCGTGAAAGATTCGGCCGAATACCTAACCGAATCCGAATCCTAATTTGCACATATGCAAATTAGGGGTGGGAAGGGGATATTTTTTTTACATCCTTGTTTTGTGCCAAAAAGTCACGCAATTTACCTCCCGCCCCTAATTTACATATGCAAATTAGGATTCGGATTCGGTTCGGCGGGGCAGAAGGATTCGGCCAAATCCGAATCCGGTGAATAAGGCCGAATCCCGAACGGAATCCGGGATTCGGTGCATTCCTAATTATATTCCATGGAAAATATTACTTAAATATTATATTGATTTATAAGAGAATTTATTTTGCTATATTTACCAAACAACTATTACTTATGTAACCTTAATATAAATATCTGAATGAAAAGCATAAAACAGGAGGATGATATAGACAAGCTGTTTGTTGACAGTGTCTTGAGATCTACTGATCACCAGCTAAAGGTCTACTGGTAGATCCCGATCTACATTTTGGCCACCCCTGATATAACGTTTCTAACTTAATTGGCTTTCGGCAGAGAGCCCAGAATATGTGCCATTTGCAAATTGTTACTTTTGTAACAATTTAAGATATGTAAAGAAGCAATTGTAATGATTTAAGATAAGCAGGTCTTTGGGAAAACTGTGACTTGCAATTTAAAGGGCAATCCATTACAAAACTGTAATAACACATAAAAAACACAGAAATGTGTTCAAACTTTGATAACCTGCCAAATTTTGTAAAATGAACATGGTAATTAGGAAGTGTGGCCACAAAATGGACGGTACACTCTGCAAATCTTTTAGTCCTTTCTATTTGCAATATGTTGGGAGGTATGCTCGCAGGGGGACTGGGGGCCTGGACCTCGGGATCTGCTTCCTCTAAGAATATGTTTAAAAAAATCCCCCTCCCCAGCACTTTCTTAACGGCGGGCGGGGGTCCTAAAAAGAGTGGCCATGCACAGTGCCCCTCTACCTAAAGAGACTCAATACTAAGACCAAAGGACTGAGTTATCCTCCAGGTAGATTTAGCATATAACATATTTGCTCTTGTCTGCATGGTAGACTGATGAACATTACTGTAAATACCCCATAGCTGTGCCTAAAGCTCTCCGACTAATGACATTTGGGGTGAAGCCATCAAATAAGGTGATGCCCAAGTTTTTTATTATACTGTGATGCTGGGCAAATCCACGGCAGTTTCTGGGGGGGGGGTGTGTGGTCGTTATATATTTTAGCTTGGCCAGAGGAACAAAAGCAGCACTATCTTTTAATACAGTGCCATGTGCTATGAAGAATGCAAGGGAGGAATTTAGCACTGAATTTCATGCAATGGTAATAACTGAACATGCAAACACCCATATCCTGCTTGAGGTCATGCTGTTTGCTTTCAGAATGGTGTAACAGTTCTATTTGTTTGTTTCGGATCACAACATACATTCCATTCCGCACATGACATGTGAAAGAGACAAAATAATGGATGAAACATAACTGTGCTAAAATGAAAGGGTAGCAAAAGAAGTTAAAGGAGACACAATCCTTAACCCTTTTAAATATAATAGAAATAAGAAATTATCAGTGAACCACCACATGACCTGGAGATTCCGGGAGATTTAGTCGCCCATCGACTAATCGCCTCTTCTTTGGGGCGTCTAATCTCCCTGAACGGCTTCCCCCTGTCTGCGGCATGGCGTTGGTTTCCTCGTGAGGCGACTTCGGAAAATGAAGCACCACGAGTGCCATGCCTCAGGCGTTTTTTTATTATAGCAGGCGGAAGACAAGGGGAAGCCGTTCGGGGATATTAGTCGCCCCAAAGAAGAGACGATTAGTCGCCGGGTGTGACCTTACCCTAATGCTGCAGATTAGTGCATGTGTGTGCCCCAATTAAGGCCAGGAAGTTGACCCTTTCTCTGTTATGATTATCAGCTATCTAGGATACAATTCCACTGCAGAAGGGTTACACGTTAGGTCTAGTATTGTGTATGCGAGTGTAAGCCTGGTGCATCTAGGCAGTTCCAAGAAGAAACATAGTTTCTTGTAAAAGTTTCCTAACAGGGGCCTAGAAGCAAGGATTGTACCTCTCTTAAAAATATATATTCTGTAAGCACATTTAGTTGACACTGGCTTATTACTTATTACTAGACTCCATGCTGTTGCAGATCAATGGTATAATGCACCCCCTAGTGTAAATTATAAGGATATAACAAGTTTTTGAATAGTCAGGAGATTACATAAAGGCACGAGTTTGTTTGAGAGAAGAGCTTGCAATTGTGATTTCCTCTGTCATCATGTCAACTGCTAGACTGTGGCACAACTTGAAACAGGAGAATGGAGAGGGACTTTATAATATAACTAGAGCACAAAAGTGCCTATATCAAGTCTATTACAAATACAAGTGGCTTATTAAATTAGCCAACTGCCAATCAATACCAAAATAATGTGGCAATTCTAGAATATGATTGGTAACCACATAAGAAAGATGCCGCCAAACTTCTAGGCTAGATGATAGTTTATGTCTCTAAAGAAATGGGCTTTAAAGGATATATATACAGTATATTTGATTTTTTTTGACACTGCTACAGGTATGGGATACGTTTTTCAGAAACCTGTTATCCAGAAAGCTCCGAATTACAGAATGGCCATCTCCCATAGACTCCATTTTATCCAAATTTTTAAAAATGATTTCCCTTTTCTCTGTAATAATAAATCAGTGCCTTGTACTTGATCCAAACTGAAATAAAATCAATCCTTATTGGAAGCAAAACCAGCCTATTGGGGTTAATGTTTAAAGGATTTTCTAGCAGACTTAAGGTATGAAGATCCAAATTAAAGAATGTTCCATTATCCAGAAGACCCCAGGTCCCGAGCATTCTGAATAACAGGTCCCATACCTGTATTATACTGAATTGAAAGCCAGCACCACCGCCTGATGTTGACTTCAGCAAATCGGAAGCAGTTTGCAGAAAATGACGTTAGTGAGAACAGGAAAATCTTGGGATGTTGCTCCGCTTAGAAAATGAAGTTAGTGAGGAGAGAAGAGTCATCTGACATTTCTCTGGTCAGTTCTAAGCAAAGCAACAGCAAAAGACTTCTCTCTTCTCACTAACTTGATTTTCTGCTATGACTGATTGGCCAAAATGAACAGATGGTGGTGCTGCAGTTTCTTTATAGAATTTTATTCAGATATAACCTGGGAATGTTTCAAGATACACTATAAGCCACTGTCACCTGTGCCAAGTGCCATACCTTTCCTTGGGTGCCCTTAGCCAGCTCTGTAAACAGATGTTACCACTGCAACAAATTGGACCTTTAGGTAGGCGTTCCTGTGCAACTTGTTGGCCGTGTATTCCATAAATGTAATGGTTGCGGCAAAACACCAGAAACAGATATAGGAAATGCAGAATAAGCTTTTTTTTCTTTCTTTTTTTTCTTGCCTGTCCATAGCAGAAATGCCTCATACTCTGAGCTAAGTGTTTTATTTGAATTTCATTTAAACTGAAGGACGGAAAACTTTTATCCTGTTAAACAAGGCAATATCCCTTTTTAGGCAATGTTAGTGCTATGGGTCACAGCTAGGTAATTAATAGGCAGGAAATGACTTGATCTGGTTCACCAAGTCAATCCCAGTCCCCACACATGATGGATTTCAACTGTTCCCAAACACAAAGGGAGCAGGGGATGCTGGTAGTCTGTATTTGTAGCCGCTGCCCTGGGGTTAATAAACAGTGAGCTTAGCCCTTGCGTGTTTAGGTGTGTTCCCCTATGCTCTATTCAACTCTCCCTGGAACCATTTAGTGTGTTCCTCCTGACATGCAATTGCCATATATCACTCAACTTTTCCTCTGATTTATGGTGCCTACTGTGTATTTATTTGATTGTTTTCCATAATATTATGCTCAAACTCACAGTATGGCCTGCAGTCACCCTAAGGTAAGCTGAATTGTTTTTTTTTCTCTTTGTTTTTCAACATTTTAATTTATGACTGCAAAATCCACATTCTAGTCATACTGACAATACACATAAGATATTCATGTGATGGTTAATCCACCCACCTTCTCTTCTGCCTTTATGTTTCTGTGTCTGCTTCTAAAGGACACATTAAACCTGTATAAATGAGACCTTGTTATTAGGGGGACTGGATCTCAAGGGCAAGTCACCTTCAACACAGGGGCCACAAGGCTATTCTTTCTGTGAAGTCTGTAGCTGTGATGTCTGCAGGCCCAGGTGCCGGCCAATATTCTCCTTCATTTCTTTTTGTCCATGGGTGCAAAAAATATCTTTTGGATGGACCATATCATATCCACCATGGCTCTCTTAAGGTGGTCATACATGGGCCAATAAAAGCTGCCGACAGACCAAGTCAGCAGCTTATTGGCCTTTGTATGTGGCCCTCCAATGGGCTTCCCCGATCAATATCTGCCCAAAAGTCAGCCAGATGTTGACCAGGCAGGACTTAGAATCCAGTCAGATTGCAGACCGAATCTGTTCGTTGATGCTGTCCCGCAATCCAACCGCCCATATTCCGTGCATTATGATCCAATTGTTGGGCCCTAGGGCCCACGATAGGATAAGCCTGATATTGCCCACCTTGAAGAGATCCACTCATTTGGCAACATCGCCAAACAAGCGGATCTCTCTGAGTATGGCCACCTTAACGGATTACCTTCCAGCAGCCCCTTAGCAATTTCAGAATAGCCAATTGTTATACATCATAAATCTCTTAGCAAGCCCAGTTCAGTAGCCCCCTCAGCCTTATCTGAAAGTTCAGTTGCTAATTTCTTTTACTAATCATCCTATAGTAGCACTAGAAATGGCATAATAGTAAACACCAGAGCCAGTAACCAAGCTGGGAAACAGCAGACCAGGAGCCCCAAGAACTGAGCATGGCATTGGTCAAGGGATGGGCCCATGACAGGGTTAGGAACATGGTCTAGAAGTATTCCCTCTAAAGGTGGGGAATGTAGTATCGGTATGTAGTATGAGCAGGGCAGCCATCAGGGGGGAACAGGGGGGCCCGGCCACACCGCACTTACTTGATTAGCCGGGCCCACCTGCTTTCTGAGAACTGCTGACTTCAGGAAGGCAGGGCGGGAGCACAAGGGGAGGTATCTTCTGTCCAATACTTCCCGTAATTGGTCACTTTTCTAAGTCTCTGAGCTGCTCAGGGATTTGATAACTGAGGTCTGAACTTCTCCTCCAGCTCATCCAATCACCATGCAGCTTTACCAGGACTTGAAATTCTGTGACCAATAAGGGGAGAAAATGCTGTCACTGGAAGAAGATGCAGCCACCTGTGCTCCCCTCCTCCCTTCTGTAGTTGGCAGCTCACTGACAGCAGGTGGGCCACACTAATGAAGTAAGTGTAACATGGCAGGGCCCCCCTAAAGGTAACCCTTTGTGGTCCCTGTTGTGTGGTGGGGCCCTGGGCACCAATTTTTTTAAAACTTCTCGAGGGGGCAAGTTTTTTTACATGGATGTTTAAGGGGGGCCCTGGCCACCAATTTTCTTATAACATGGGGCCAGGCCCCGGCCACCAATTTTTTCCCCCATGTGGGGTCCTAGCCACCAAGATTTTTTTAATGGGGGGGCCCTGACCACAAATGTTTTTTTCAATGAGGGGGCCCTGACCACCAATATTTTTTTATTAACATGTGGGAACCCTAGCCATTAATGTTTTTTTTTGTTACTGTGTGGTGGGGGGCGGACCTGTAGGTGAGGCTTTTGGTGGACGCAGCACAGGGGGCCCAGGAAATTTTGTCGTATGGAGCCCTGCAATTTCTGATGGCGGACCTGAGTATGAGTATGTAGTATGGGTATGTAATATGTAGACTGGCTGTGGGGAATATTGAAATTGCCAATGCCAAACCTATGCTGCCTATGCCTTTTTTTTTCACCAAAAATTTAGCATTTTTTCCAAATTCCAGTATTATTCGGTCAGTTCGGCGAGTGGTGTCTGCCACAATTCTGCAACTAAAGGTGGCCATAGAAGTGCAGATTTACCTGCAATATCAGACGAACAAACAGACGTCCCCATCTCCCAATCTGCCACTAACCTTCAAGGAGAAGGAAAGCCACGGAGGAATTTTATTGCCAATAGATTAGCTGCAATAGTGCAAGCTAGAATGCTATATTTATTCTGTAGAATATTTTACCATACCTGAGTAAACAGCTCTAGAAACTCTCTGTTTGTTTAGTATAGGAGCTGCAGTATTAATGTGGTGTGACATCACTTCCTGCCTGAGTCTCTCCCTGCTCTGGGCTCAGATTACAGTAGAGAAGGGAGGGGTGGGGGGAGAGGAGCAAACTGAGCATGCTCTTGCCCAGGGCAATGAGGTTTAAGCTGAAGGCAGGAAGTCTGATACAGAAGCCCATGTGTACACAATAGAAGGAAAGAAATGCAGTTTTCTTTTGACAGGGGACTCAGAGCAACATTACTTTGGGGGTTTACTGGTATATTCAGATGGACCTTTCTGATAAGGCTTACTTAGTTTTAACCTTTCCTTCTCCTTTCAGTTTAAATAAAGTAGAAAAAGAACAGATCAGACGATGTTCTGCCCCTGACAGCAATCGTACGAAAGCTTATGTCCGACAAAAGCTGGTGACAGTCTCCCACTGAAAATTATCAGATCGGCAATCCATGGCGAGATATTATCGGCAGCCGACAGAAATTTTCTAACATCTGTCCGATCGACTGAACGACCGATAGTCATGGCACGAAAAATGTCGGGACACTCCACACACGGTCCAAAAATCGTACGAATTGGGGATTCGTATGATTATATCTGTATGTCTATGGCCAGCTTTAGTGTGCTTTTCCCTTGAATCAGGTACAAGTTGCAGTTAACATTTTCAGGACAGGGTTGCACTCAAGTCTGCTGCACATAACCCTGACAAAACCCGCTGTAGGAACCCTGGAATTACCACCACTGTCCGTTTGGCAGTTGCTCCAGGGGAACACAGGGTCAATATTTACAATTACACAGGATTCAGCTGAAGAGGCAGGATGGATGCAGTGAAGATAGGTTCAAGTATATGGAAGTGCAAGGACAGTGTTTGGACACAGGTAACTTTAATGAATATTGTCAATAAGTGTGACACTTGTGTCTATTTTAGAGTGACCACACATGCAGCCGAGTCTGTAAAAGACATTCATTTCGGTGCCGAGCTTTTTATTTTTTTGAATAAACTGCTCGGGGGGAAAAATGATCAGCAGGAATTAAGAAACCACACAAGAGTTTAGGAATTCTCCCTTGATTTTAATAGCTGAATGCTTGAGCCTTCTTAAACCCCATATAGGGTATGGTGTATATTGTGCATTATTATATCAAAGTGGGTAAAAAATTATGGCAAATTTCTTTATACATATGCAAAAAAGAAGATTAGAAGTCAGCACTCACCCATAGGGTATATTGGATGCAGGTGCAGGTCTGAGGTGGCCACCTCCACCTGTTCTGTGAACAATTTCGATAAACAGACAGCACCACACTTGAGGTAAATTCTTAAAAGGCCTTTATTCCAAAAGGGCTTATTTCAGGATGAACAAATAGCAGCGACGTTTCAGGCTTACTCTGTTTATCGAATTTATACATATGCAATACATAATAAATGAAAAATGACCAAGGTTTGGGGGAATGCATTAAAACGTACTTCACTGTAGAACCAATCACTGCTCCAACAGCAACCCCACAAAGTACCTCTGGCTTGCCCTATGCATGATAGAAGTTTTTATGAGACTAACTTACTGTGTGGCTACCATCCCCTTCCTTCTACTTAGTGAGCCTTTAGGAGATGATCATTGGGCTGCCATCTGAAACTAATACTTAGCCCTCAAAACCATCCCAAACAAGAAGCATAGAAGTCATCACACCATTATAAGTCCCTTATTATCTGTACTAATACTAATACTGATTGGGATGGTAGCACTTGGTGTACCTATATGAGAAACAGATAAGAAAAAAATCTCATTGGCTGCTAGCTAGGTGATCTGCATAGGTCAGTGATAATACCTATTTTGGGTTCTTGCAAGCTAAGGGCATCAGCTGCCACCAGAACAGAGCAGACATACTCTTCATAAGCAAATCATGTATTCATGGTACTATTGCAATTTAGTAAGCACATTCCATAAATATAAACCTTATTGAATTAAAGGGCATGTAAAGCCAAAAAAATAAAATTCCTTTTTTACTTTAATGAAAAAGAAATCTATCTCCAATATACTTTAATTAAAAAATGTGTACCGTTTTTATAAGAAACCTGACTGTATGCAATGAAATTCTCCCTTCATTTACTGCTGTGGATAGGAATTGTCAGACGGTCCCTAACTGCTGAGCAGGGAAACAATCTTGCTTATGAACAGCAGGGGGAGCCCCCGCCTTACTTCCCAGCCATGCAGAACTCAAGCAGCTTTGTTTATGATGATCCCTAAGCAGCCCAGACCACACTGAGCATGTGCACAGTCAAAGATGTATAACAAAGTTACAAGATGACAGCCCCCTGTAGCCAACTTTGAAAGCATAAATCATTTGTTTGATTAGGCTTGTGGTGCAGTGAGTTCATGTTTATATTTAGTATACAAAATACAGCATTTCTAGCCTTATTCTATTTTAGACTTTACTTTCCCTTTAAGAACATTTTGAACAGCAGTATGTGCAGCATTTTCTTTATGTTCCAGCTGTGACTGGGTGATTATTAAGACAGTAGCCTAAACAGAATGCAAAGATAGAGATATCTCTAAACATCACGCAGGTCTTATTGAATTGGGGTTAATATTTTAGTATTTCTCTTATAAGAAATACAAGAACATTCAAGCACAAATGGACAGTTTTGCTGTTTATAAACAGGCCCTAAGGCATTTAATGTTCTTGACTGAATTCCAAGGAAAATTGCAGAACAAAACTAGTAGTAGAACATTACAGAAAGGCTTTTGAAAGATGGGAATGTAAATAAAAGGCACACTTTCAAAGGCATATGGACTTTAATACACACGTATACTGAACGGGAAAATGCAACATGACTGATCAAAGTAGTGCAACTGTTGAGAGTAAATATCATCCCAACACATGAAGCAGATCAGAGGAGCGGACAAAAAGGGGCCGTGATTTGCGAAAGGTTCCCCTCCGCTCGTTTATTGGAAAGCTCCTTTATAGACAAATTCACTGGGGCAAAGCCAATATATTTATTTCCCAAGTCTGCTATCCAGATAAAAATGATTGAAACCAAGAGTGGAAAAAAAAAATAAAGCCAGTTTTGAAGTCTCGATTAACTCACTGGCTTCCATTGGGCCTCTGAGCTCATTAGCATAGCCATTTATGTCTGAGTAAAGATTTCTAACACTGAGAAGTTCAACATTTTTATGAGAGTCTGGCATTGCCCAATTAACATACACTGTGTTTTGTGCTATCAGGTGCCCATAGGGCTTTCCATCCTAGCTATCGGCACATCCGAAAGCTGTAAAAATCTCCTTTTTAAAAAAAATAAAACCCATTAAGTGTTGAGAAAAGGGATCAGAGGAAGCAGTTACTTTGTAGCTGTAATAGAATAATGGTGTGCCCCAAATACCTGCTCTTTGGGCAGTATCTATCTATCTATCTATCTATCTATCTATCTATCTATCCAGGCCCAGATTTATGTATTATTTATTATTTATGATCAGGAATCATGGGTATAATCATCATCATTTATGTGGCATGTACAGCATAAAATGGGTGCATGTAGGTAAAGCCAGGCCATAACTATAGCGGAAGCCCAGTTAGTCCTTTAGCCATTTCAATAAATCTTGGTACACTAGTTTAATGTACCAATATTTTGGGGCCCTGAATTGAATTCTATTGGTGGGGCCAGATAACATTTAGTTACGCCATTGGGTGAAGCACAGTGATGCACTGATGGTGTGGTACTCACTACCGTTGAACTGTAAGGAACATAAATGTGCCCAGGAAAGGACTAGATCTATTACAAAGCAGCAAGGTACACAGCATTCTTTACTTCCATTATGCCCAAAAGTTTTTTTTAATGAAAAACAAATGGAATGATGTAGACAGAACCACACAATGAGTGAAGCTACTTGGTGACTATACAGCTGGCTCAGCAAGCAACAGTTTGGTTGACAAATTCAGCAATGGCCATGGGCAAAACTGCCATTAGTATAGGATGCACTAATAAAAAGGACAATGTACTAAGAAATATAAGCGTATATATTATTATAAGCATGTAATATAGGCTAGTGCCATGTTTATGATACTGGCACCTCTGTAGGAGAGCTCATGCTCTGTAATTAAATATGACTGTTTAAAGTATTCAACAACTATTAAATGGGCTTCTGTCAAGCAGTAAACTGTCCCTTTATCACTTAGATGTGCCAACCACTTTACCCCTACAGGAACTTTGATTTTTGTATAAAAGAATGGCGTTTCCCATGCTCCCCTATCACAGTTTGGACAGGTGTGAATTTTTCCAGATTTCAGCTCACACTACGCAACCACTACCACCAATTAATATTACATCTTTGCTTATGATTAAGGGCAGCTGTGCCCGAAACGCGTCAAGCTAGCCATGCAGCTTGTTTTTTAACATGGATCAAATAAAGATATTTGGTTTTTAAACAAGCAGCCTGGTGTGCGGAACTCCATTTCCATTTTCTTCTCTATACTGTGCACAGTGTGGGATGCTAAGAGACTCCTGCAGCCGGCTGGAACCTTGGGGCTGCCGAACTTCAACTCTCCACCTGCGGTGAGTCTGAGCATTTTTCCTAAACCTTTTAATATTACATCTTTGCCAATTGGTACTTGAAGCCTGTTTTCTCAGCGTCTTAAAGAAATTCCATTTGAAAGCTAGCTTTATAATACCAATCATGTAATTAGTTATTTTTATTGTACAATAGGACCAAGAAACTTATATGAATCCCACCTTTCTAAAGGACAGTTTTACTCTACAGAAGTATCTGTTCTATTGTCTCAAGTAAAGGGAGTATAACAAAAAGAAATCCCAATTTAAAATTTAATTATCCAAACTTTTTTTCTGTTCTAGGAATAATAACTATATCATTTCTTCCCTCTAAGAACACTGCAGTGCCGTTTGTTGTATTAAAGAAAAAGTAAGTAGCTGAATTCCAGGCATTTTGTTAGAGATTAAAATCATACTTGTTGAATAAATTACCTTTCTGAAGGCAGATATATGCCGGGAGTGATACAAACAATGCGCCTTCGTGAGAAATATGTCAGTTATAGTTTATCTTATCTTAAAAAGGCTGTAAAATACGAAGGCACTAGGATCCCCTTTGATAAGAGGTCTTCAAACAGGACACAAAGCTCTATTTTTTTTACAGTGAGAGCCATGATTTATGGAAGTTGTGAAACTTATGAGAACTTGTCTTGATTGATACAGTAGAGAGCTACAAGGTGATGTTGAGTACCCATTTAAGCAAACGAGAATAAACTCCACAACATACTATAATACCAATCACAACCCAAGAAGATCAGCAGGTGACATTTTCAGGACAACAATATTCATGAACAGGGATATTTGCCCCTCCATCCCATGATTTTCACATGCCAAAAGTCTACTTTAACACCTGCTGGCAGAGATCACACAAAGCAATGTTAAAGGGATACTGTCATGGGAAAAAATTTTTTTTCCAAAATGAATCAGTTAATAGTGCTACTCCAGCAGAATTCTGTACTGAAATCTATTTCTCTAAAGAGCAAACAGATTTTTTTATATTCAATTTTGAAATCTGACATGGGGCTAGACATTTTGTCAATTTCCCAGCTGCCCCTGGTCATGTGCCTGCACTTTAGGAGAGAAATGCTTTCTGGCAGGCTGCTGTTTTTCCTTCTCAATGTAACTGAATGTGTCTCAGTGAGACATGGGTTTTTACTATTAAGTGCTGTTCTTAGATCTACCAGGCAGCTGTTATCTTGTGTTAGGGAGCTATTATCTGGTTACCTTCCATTTGTTCTTTTGTTTGGCTGCTGGGGGGGAGGGAGGGGGGTGATATCACTCCAACTTGCAGTACAGCAGTAAAGAGTGATTGAAGTTTATCAGAGCACAAGTCACATGACATGGGGCAGCTGGGAAATTGACACTATGTCTAGCCCCATGTCAAATTGCAAAATTGAATATAAAAAAATCTGTTAGCTCTTTTGAGAAATGGATTTCAGTGCAGAATTCTGCTGGAGCAGCACTATTAACTGATTCATTTTGAAAAAATTTTTTTTTCCCATGACAGTATCCCTTTAAGCTCCAAACCATAAAGTGGTTCAGTGATACCAGGATTGAACAGTAGTAGCATTTGATGTTTAGCACAAAGGCCCTATAAATATACATGACTCTGTGGAATGTTTTAGTCAACAAGTAAGCACAACAGAGAGAAATTCCTCAACCTGTTCTCGACAGGCAATTCTACAGCCTGTCACTTTCACTAAGATTAATGACAGTGGCAGAACCTGGTTGTCCACCTTTTCTTGCAGCCATATTTCTCACGGAGAAGGTAAAACAAATAGTGTAGCGTTTACAAAGCTCTCTTTACTAGCTGTTAGTTTAACAACATGGAAGAAGTATTTGTCAAGGCTTCCTGACACCAGAACTAGTCCTCCTTGGTCCCATACCTCTTTGGATAATGTTGTTAATTCATGTCACTATGGAAGTGTGCTAGCAGCAAGTCATAGGGGCAGATTCGCACCCATCGCTACACTTCGCAAGCCGAAAATTCGCTCAGAGAACGATAATTCACTAAAATGTGGAGTTTCGTCATGGGTGCCGAACGCTGGCTATCGTTACTTTGCCAATGCGAGCGATTCAAAGCGAAGATGCGCTAGCGTTCATTTCTGCCTAGCGCAAATTCGATAGAGGTCTTGCTCTCAGGTTAATTTGCATACGAGGAGAAATTAAACGTCTTTATGTTATATGTTTCAGCAAATACTGTTAATTACACATGTCCAGGGAACCTTAATAAAGACATTAGAGTTATTATAATGTCCTACACATGAGCCGGCTGTATAATTAATGTTCCATATGCTAGAAAATGTATGGGGGAAACCGGTTACCCCCCAAAAAAATTTTTAAGGACTTTTGCAGGCTATCACTCTGAAAAAAGGAAAAAACTTTTTGAACTTTGATGCTTTTTCCATTAAAGAATATGATGTAAGTAACAGAAGACTGAGGAAGATCTACAGTGGTGGAACTACCGGGGGACCAGGGCCCGCACCCCCTCAGGGCCCCCCCGGCAGCCCGTGCGCCACTGAAAATGCGGCCGTACAGAGGGGACGGGGCCCGGCTGCGCATCATGCACCAGGGCCCGCCCCCTCTAGTGACGCTACTGAAGATCTATGCACTCCAGTGCACTTTCGTCTGAGCTGGCGAAGGCAACTCTGGCGAAAGAGGTAACGTTCAGTAAAATCCACATTTTAGTGAATTTGCGGAGTAACGTCCATTCACCAGAGTGAATTGTCGCTTGGCAAGAGAGTGTGAATGAGTGGTAGCGTCTATCTCTTTCACTATTGGCACCTGTGCCCGTTAGTAAATCGGCAATGTCCCTGTCGCCAGCGTTTGCCACTTCACCCTTTAGTAAATCTGCCCCATAGACGAAACAGAACACACATCAGTCCCAAGCAGGCCCGGTGGGTATCGAATAATGCACTCTTTCGATATATTCATAAAAACAGATCAACTTTCCCATAAAAGATTATATATTCATTTTCCTTTTGGCTCAGCTACTGGCTGCCTCACTGACTCAAGTTCTAATTACTTTGTGGTCACCTAAAGGAGGTCTCTGTTACATCTTTTAGATATTGCTTTAAAAACATAAAGAAATTGTAGCACTGCAGGGCCTCAATGAGTTTTGAAAAGAATATACTATCCTTTTACTATTGTATGGGACTTAAAGGGATACTGTCATAGAAAAACATGTTTTTTCCAAAACACATCAGTTAATAGTGCTACTCCAGCAGAATTCTGCACTGAAATCCATTTCTCAAAAGAGCAAACTGATTTTTTTATATTCAATTTTGAAATCTGACATAGGGCTAGACATTTTGTCATTTTCCCAGCTGCCCCAGTCATGTGACTTGTGCTTGCACTTTAGGATGGAATTCCTTTCTGGCAGGCTGTTATTTCTCCTACTTAATGTAACTGAATCAGCCTCAGTGGGACATGGCTTTAACTATTAAGTGCTGTTCTTAGATCTTCCAGGGAGCTGTTATCTTGTGTTAGGGAGCTGTTATCTGGTTACCTTCCCATTGTTCTGTTGTTAGGCTGCTGGTGGGGGGTGATATCACTCCAACTTGCAGTACAGCAGTAACGAGTGATTGAAGTTTATCAAAGCACAAGTCACATGACTGGAGGCAGCTGGGAAATTGACAATATGTCTAGCATACCTCCCAATATTTTGGAAGTAAAAAGAGGGACAAATATTTTTTTCGCACGTAGCACAGCGACATTTTTTGAATACGCCCTTTTCTGTGGCCACACCCCTTAATTACCATTTTCATTTTACAAAATTTGGCAGGTTATGAAAGTTTGAAAATATTTCTCCTTATTTAAACAGTTTTTTGGTGTCTCAAAATTGTTACACAGTATCTTATCTGCACCTGTTAGCTGTTCTGTGCTCTCTGCTAAAAGCCAATTAAGTTAGAAACTTTGTTTCTTTTTCTGGCTGTTCAGTGCAGAGAAAATAGGGACTTTCCAGTACAAATGAGGGACAGCAGGTTGAGCTCTCAAAAGAGGGACTGTCCCTCCGAAAAAGGGACAGTTGGGAGGTATGGTCTAGTCCCATGTCAGATTTCAAAATTAAATATAACAAAATCTGTTTGCTCTTTTGAAAAATGAATTTCAGTGCAGAATTCTGCTGGAGCAGCACTATTAACTGATTCGATTTGAAAAAAACATGTTTTCCCATGACAGTATCCCTTTAAGGTTTTTAATCTGCTCTGTCAAGGTGAAACCGACAAAATAATATGCAGGTAGAGCAGCAATTTCCTCATAGCATGGAATAATTTGTTTTGCTACGTGCCTGTGAAGGGTAGGTACCCTGTGGTATTTCATCAGACACTGAATTCCTAGTCTCTTCCGCTTCCTCATGACAGAGTCAATCAACAGTAGCCATAGAGTCTGCGCTTGCACTGTCAGGGTTAATGTGAAAAATTCAGGTTTGGGTATTATTGTTATTGTAAGAGAGCCAATATATTCCATTGCCATGTTTCACCTTCAGTCCCACTGCCACCTCTTCAGACCCACTGGGTGGGGCAGCCCTGCAATTTAGGAATCAATATACTAGGCCCTATTCTTCATCTTTGTATAACACCAAGTAGCAATGATTCGTGTGAAAGAGCAGCAAAATACAGGTATGGGAACTGTTATCCAGAATGCTTGGTACCTGGGGTATTCCGGATAACGGATTTTTCCATAATTTCGATCTTCCTACCTTTAGTCTACTAAAAAATGAATATAACTTAAAATATAAAATCAATAGGCTGGTTTTGCTTCCAATAAGGATTAATTTCTATTAGTTGGGATCAAGTACAAGCTTCTGTTTTATTATTACGGAGCGTAGAAGGATCACCGGCACACAGGAGTTTGGTTAAGCAGGGCAAGCCCTTGTGATTTTATTAAATGCAGTGCAACGTTTCGGGGCACGCCCCTTTGTTAAGCAGAAAAATTACGGAGAAAAAGGGATCATTTTCAAAAATTTGGATTATTTCATTGTACTGGGAGAATGCCTGTCTGTAATTTGGAGCTTTTTGGATAATGGGTTTCCGGATAACAGATCCCATACCTGTACAATTATATGCTATATTATAAAAAATAGGATAGTTAACCTCAAAATTAACCTTTTTTTTATGCTATATACAGGAATGCTTGGGACCTGGGTTTTTTCAGATAACAGATCTTTCTGTAATTTGGATATTCATACTCATACCTTAAAAATACTAAAAAATCAAAAATATATTAAATAAACCCTTTAAGTTTGTTTTGCTTCCAATCAGGATTAATTATATCTTAGTTTGGATCAAGTACAAGGGACTGTTTTATTATTACAGAGAAAAAGGAAATCATTTTTAAAAATTTGGATTATTTGCATAAAATTGAGTCTATGGGAGACGGCTTTTCCATAATTTAGAGCTTTCTGGATAACGGTTTTCCGGGATAATGGATCCCATACCGGTATCTGCAACAATAGAAATAAGCTGATTATGGTATAAATGCCAGCTAAATATAAAAACAGTGACTATCAGATGTACTGTCTTTATATTTCAGTGTGTGTTATATTTGTTTATACACAAACCAGTTAAAATGTCCACTATTTTGAATACTTAGAAGGCCTAACTGCCTATGAAGGTCTGGTCGTGTTATCAAAATTCAAATTTGTTTATTGTTTTCCACTTTGACTGAGCTCCATTTGCTTTGCTTATTTAGAAAAATCTAAAGATTTAAAAGATTTAAAAAAATCTGAATATATAAATGTTGATTGATTAAGTCTGTACTTTTGAAAAACTTGCATTGAAAAAAAAAAAAAGCTTTAAATTTGCCATAGACAGCTTGCATTGATTCTACGTAAACTTGGCAGCTTTTAGATGCTGACGTTTTACATTTGAGTTTCAAAAGTTTTTTGCGTTTAATAAATATCGTATATATATATAAAAGTTTTTTAAAGCATAAATTTAATTAAGGAGTTTTATGGGAAAAACATTTGAATTGAGGCATAAATTCTAATTCGAACGTTGCTAAACCAACCCCATAGAGTGACATACTGATATCAGTCTCTCACTGTGAATTACTCTTCTTGGTTTATCATACAATGATTTGAATAAAAAAGCCAGTAAATTTTAATTAAATTCCTTGTGTTGGCATCAAAACTGCCTAATGCTGCCAACTGCACAAAGAATAAATACAAAACCAAAAGAAGGAAAAGAATATACACAGAACTGGTGGCATACAAACAAATGGATATTTTGAGCTTCTTGGACTCCATGGCTCACTCTAACTATGTCTTGACTATGAGTTTTTTGTAATTATATGACAGTGAGAAATGACATTTAAGTCTATGCAGATAAACACACACTTCAAGTGGCTTACGGACAAATAGCTCAATTCTCAAAGCAAAGGCTGGAGTTTATCCATGCACCAATAACTCCAATCCTATTAGATCAAAGAAGAAGTGAAGGGCTGGTGGCCCCTAGATCTGCATTTCTGTATGAAGAGTCCAAGCCATTATGCAGGAGAGAGATATCTTCTAGGTGGTCAAGATGGCAAAATGTTCCAACCAGGGGGCATCCCCCTTTTGCATGAAAACTGTAACCATGAGGAGGCCAGTCCCTAATTATTTTCCGTTCTTTTGTTACCCCTAGATCTGTGAAGGTTTTAGTTACCGGTTTAGTTTCCTTTAGGGCAGAGACACACACTCAGATTCGGGGAGATATCTCCTCTTCTTTGGGGGCGACTAATCTCCCAGAACTGCCTTCCCGTCGGCGATTTACATTCTAGCTGGTGGGAGGCAATTTGGGGAGATTAGTAGCCCCGAAGAAGAGTTGATTTATGGCCGAGCGACTAAATCTTCCTGAATCTGAGCTTGTGTCTCTGCCCTAAAGCGCCATTTTTTCTCAGACTGACTGGCTACAACCTCAGTTATGACCTCCCATAGGCCTCCTACAGGTCTGGACTGGGAGTCAAAATAGGCCCTGGCATTTCAAGTACACAGCGGCCCAACCAATCCTCCACCAGCCTACTCCACAGTGACTGTCTATGGCATCTTACAGCAGCTCCTCTGGCATTTGCCAGAACTCACAGGTTGCTAGTCTGGGCCTGGCCTCTTACTACTATTAGGTTATAATCTCCAAACAAGAAGCCAGAAAGGTGTGAGGCCTAGATTTTCAGGGTAATGATACAACATTATCAGGGCTAAGACAAGCTGAACAGCGACATAAAGAGAAATCTTCACAACAAGGACTATTCACTCGTTTTTCTTATAACCTATAAACACAGACATAACTATACTAACATACACACAGTTCTGCAGAAAAAATATTAGGCTATATTAGAACTTCAATATGCCAGCCCCCAACTTTTTTCAGGTCAATACATACTAGATAACTGTGTGGTTAGACCATAAGCACAACACAAAAGCAGGCAGTTACATGGAATAGCAGATGCATCATATTCACCATCTGAGTTGTGTGTTTGGGAAGGCTAATAACCTGCTGCATTCTCTGGGAGATTTTAATTACATATTCGGAGAGATGGCAGGTGATAAGTCTCCCTGAGCGTTCATTACATTTTTCCTATGATCCTCATTTAACAAGGACACGTTTCAATTTCCTACTGCAAATCTTTTAAAGGAGTGTAAAATATTCAGCAGATGGCACGGCGCTTGCAGCAGACTGCAGACAGTGTGTGTGTTTTTGTGGTAAGTGGGTTCTGTTAAGGTTTATTTTACTTAGGAATGCCTTGGATGATGGCTGTATCAATGGAAGCCCACACACCTTGCCCTGCGCAGGGGCCAAGCCACTAAGATCCTGTCAGGCAGTTACTTAAGACAGTTCACCGTCTCTCTCTTCTCATTTTAGATTATACCACTCTACTACTAAAGCCTTAAGTCAGTAACACCCTGAGGCAGGTCCGGACTGAGAATTGAAATAGGCCCTGGTATTTCAGGTACACAGAGACCCAAACAGCCCCTACCAGCCCACTAAATACTGACTTTCTATGGCACCTTATAGAAGCCCCTCTGGCATTTGCCAGAACCCACAGATTGCCAGTCTGGGCCTTCCCTGAGGAGCATGAGGAGTATTTTTACATACATGAGGACACCTTGAGTCTCACACCCTTTTAGACTGTAAGCCCTAAGCAATGCCATCTTTAATGACGACACTTTCAGGCAGACCTAAAGCATCAGTGATCCACGAAGCTGTGTTCTTGTACATGCACACACAAATTATAACACACGCACACACAACAGAGAACATCTAGGGGTGATTTACCATGTGGCAACATGGTGAAAGGGAGAAATGGGTTCATAAGGGAGAATTATCCATCCCCTTACTTGCACGTCATTTACGCGCACATGTTAGGGAGCACTGGTGGGTGTAGGTCTGGAGCTCTCTGCTTACCACCTAACCTATATCCGGAGGTAAGCATAGGGCTGCCTTCTGGTCCGGACTGAGAATTAAAATAGGCCCTGGCATTTCAGGTATACAGAGGCCCAATCAGCCCACACAGAGGCCCAAACAGCCCCCAGCAGCCCACTAAATACTGACTTTCTATGGCACCTTATAGCAGCCCCTCTGGCATTTGCCAGAACCCACAGATTGCCAGTCCAGGCCTGGCTGCCTTGCACCCAGCAACGCACCTCATGCCAGATTTTATTGCATTCTAATGAAAGGAAAGCATATCTAAACATTTTGTGGCTATTCCGCAGTGCTACTGAATGCTGGAATCAATACGTGTGCCATTAGCCTTAAAGTTATTTTAAAATATACATCGAGACTTGGCATTAATACAAGTGCTTACAACAGATTTTCATAAAAACTGACGCTCTATATGGGAAATAAGGGAAATTACCAAGTGATCTCTCTTTTGTTTGATTGTTGGACCGGACGACCGGAAGGCTGGCTCTTGTACGGCTGCCTCGGACAAAGGGCACTGCCGAATCAGCTTCAAACATCATGTCTCCGGAATCAGCAGACGCCTCTGACAGATGTTCTCCTGGATCTCCCAGACTGGGCTGTGGGCTTGAAGAGAGCTTTGGGCTTTTTGTCTGTAAATAAAAATAAAAAAAGCAAAGACATAAAATACTCATAATGTTTACATTTACAGCTGCTGAACACAAAGCCTTAGTCATGCAGGCAGGGGCCCTGACACTGCTGGAAGACCAGAGTCTCAATAACAGCCTTTGTCTGCTGTTGGGATGCTGGCCAACAATGATCTTAGACCAGAGGTTGAACATCCCTTGATAATTATACAGAAAATATCTAACGACTGCTACACAATAAAAAATGACCTTTGTTTTTTATCTATGCTTTATCCCTCACCCCTTGGGTTCAGGCTAAAGTCCTCTCTGGTCCTGGTTAATATACAGTAGGGATAATATATCAATATAGGCGCTAAATTGCAATAGTGCAAATACTAAGTAATCACTAAGAAGTTATGATCACTCTGCTGCAAGATAAAATATGAATAAGAAAATGGGTTTACAATGTATATATTATTAACTACCACTCTCCACCCTTTCTACTGTTTGTAGAGTGAGAGGAGGAGCCACAAAATGATTTCTCTCATCATTAAAATTCTTATGTGCAGTTGGTCAATTTGAAAAACCTCAAGCTGTGCAAGGAAGGATAGTCAACTCAAGGGTCTACTGATGAGTTTCTGGCAGTTCCTTCTCTTCAGACCATTGGCTGTATCCCCCCTTTCAACCAACACAGGCTTGAGAAGAAGGTCAGGCCGCGCACACGTGCAGGTTAATGAAAGGAACTTGAGTGAAAAGATAGAAATACTCAGTAAAGCATTCAGCAATGACAATGCAGTAGTGCTGTGTCTGGGCTCTAAATATCACGTCTAAAGGTGGCCATACACGGGCCGATAAAAGCTGCCGACAGACCAAGTCGGCAGCTTATTGGCCCGTGTATGGGGGCCCCCGACGGGCTTCCCCGATCGAGATCTGGCCGAAAGTCGGCCAGATCTCGATCGGATGGGGTTAAAAATCCCGTCGGATCGCGGCCGCATCTGTTCGTTGATGCGGTCCCGCGATCCGACCGCCCGTTTGGGCGAACGCTAGGATCCGATCGTTGGGCCCTAGGGCCCACGATCGGATCAGCCCGATATTGCCCACCTCAAGGTGGGCATATCGGAGGGAGATCCGCTCGTTTGGCGACATCGCCAAACGAGCGGATCTATCCGTGTATGGCCACCTTTACTCCTTGCATTTCAAGAGCATGAGATTTCCATTAGACAGATGCGTAGCCTTTTAACCACTGTCATCTATTGTCCCACTTCCCCATTGTAATTTTATGATAAGAATAACAAATGCTGAGAAGGAACCATCTGCATGTCACATCACCTGACTTGTTGATATTAAAATATGAGGCGTAATCTGGCATCCTGCCATTGGGTCTCTTGAATTAATCTGCTTTACAATGAATAAGAGTTAATGGCGTTCATATTTGGATTTAAAAGATAAAGCCATCAGCTTCATTTTCCAATACACAAGCAGATTTCATTAGAACTTTTAGGGCCCCATTCAAATAAATGGCTGGCACCCTCAAGGGCTGCATAGCAGGCGACACCAGAGCACCGATATTGATTTATTAACCCAGGAAAACCCAATCTTCCCTTACTAAAAAATAAAAATAACTTATGTGTGATCCTAAAATTGTCTGGAGCTCCTACTGCAGCCCCAACCACCTCAGCCCCACAGTGGTGGCCATGTCCAATGCCTCTAATGCTAAATACCAGGGTGCTAGTGACTTCTTGGCTACTGAGATGAGATAGGGGGTGTTTATTGCATTTCTATCATGCATAACTTAATAACCAGCAATAATTTCCCCTCTAAAAGTGGTGGTGTTGGGGGGTACAGACCACAGCCCACCAGAATTTTCCCATTGTTTATAGTATGTTCCTGGGAAGCTCCAGGCAGCTGTGATCATAAGCTTTAGTTTTTAGCTTGGTTCCTGATGTCAGTTCAAAGAAAACCAAAGCGCGTTGATGTGGGGGATTATGTGAAACTCCAATAAATCCACTTATTATTATGCCCTAAAGTTATTCTAATACTTCTAACTGCTTGAATTAAGGAGAAGCACCTGGGATTTAGCACGAGATTGAGTGCCGGTGTTGATTTTGACTATATATTTACATATACAAAGTCTGAGTACATTAAGGGGGTTATTTACTAAACTCCGAATGCAAAAATCTGAATTTTTCAGAATTTATTAAATCCTGAGGATGGAAAAGTCCGAATCTGAAAATCCGACATCTCAGACCTGTCGAGGTTGCATATAATTCAATGGGAGAAGTCCCAATGATTTTTTGATGTGCACTGTGTTTCTTACAATAACCCGAAACAGCATAAGAAATCGGCTGAAAAATCAAAAATAAATTATGAAAATCGGAGGAAAAATCAGAAAAAAATCATGAAAATCAGATTTATTCTCATATAGCAAATTTTCGGGAAAATGTAATAATAAATAAGAGTAAAAAACCCAAGCAAATTTGATCAGAGTTTGTAGCAGAAAATATTGAGATAAATTCGGACTTAGATAAATAACCCCCTAAATATTACAAGATGCATTGAATGGCACAGATATTCCTAGTTAGATGAAACTGCTTCTATTAATGTTATGAATGAACACATGCATAGTCACCCAACCAGCTCTTTTGGACTTCCTGACAAACAGTGTATATCCAAGCATGCATACTGCGGCACAGCAATATATTTTTATAGAATCCTAAAACTTTATTTAACATGAATCAATTCTTCCCAGTTTCTGAACACAGGAAAACTTCAGCCAAATGTTCATTACTGATACCACTTTTGGAAACACAATGTGATGTTTAAATGATATATTAATGAAGCAACTAAGTACCACAAATGGTAGAATCAATGGCCTAAATAAATGTCAACAAATAAACATAACAAATAATAGTAAGAATATTTAAAGTGGTAACATGTGCATTGGTGTGGTTCATGGGCTAAGCAGTCAATATCCAGTCATGTTGGTTACTACCACTATGGTGCAAGACTGGGATTTTAAAATATAAACTATAGTTGGGATTGTGAGGAAGGCTGATATTGCTTGTGTTTCCTGATCCTTTGTGGAATTTATTGTTTATTGCAGGAAAAACCATGCAATCAAATATCAATCAGACGACTACATATATCAATGAATCAGGGAAGATAGTTTACACTTGGATTAAGTTCATTTTGTGGTGTTACATGCATTCAGGCCCACCACTAAAACATTCCAGACTAAGGGCAGAGACACAAACGGGAAAATTTGGGGAGATTTAGTCACCCATCGACTAATCGCCTCTTCTTCAGTCGACTAATCTCCCCGCTGGCTAGAATCAAAATCCTTCTCAGGCAACTTCGGGCGACTTTGGAAAACGAAGCGTTCCGAGTGCCGAAAAGCCTGATGGGAAGGCTTTTTGGGGAGATTAGTCGCCCGAAGAAGAGGTGATAAGTCGCCGGCTGACTAAATCTCCCTGAATCTTCCAGTGTGTCGCTGCCCTTTAAGATACAAGGAATACAAGCAAGTCCTTCACTCTATTGTAGCCCCAAAAATTCTAAAATGAGCAAATATGTACCCCCCCAAATCTCACCCTAACTAAGTTTCACAATGAACCCACAACCACTGATCTGCATTCCCAAAGTCATCAAATTATCTTGGGCACAATATAATTAAGAACAGTCCATCAAGACAAAGGGTGCACTGCAGTGTTATAAACTCATTGGTAAGTTTCAAGAATAATCCCTTCTGCAGTGTGTAGACAACTTCAAATCCAGGATGCCTCCAATGATGGGGCACTCTATGTAGGTATAAACATTATCTTCTTGTTAATAGATTATGATACGCTCTGCTGTAAACCTGCAGATAAAATATTCACGTAGTTGTGGAATTTACATAAGAAGGCTGACCATCGGATATTACCAGTGATGTTTCTCCATGCCCTTGGAGACTACTAGTTCTGCCAAGACCCAACAGAATTTAGAAACATCTCACAAGAGGACAATAGATGTGTAATACATATCAAGAACACATATCAAGAATCATTCTGCTCAAACACATTCCGGTGCGAAGGGGGGGACACAAACACAAGCGGTTAGAGGGGATGTCTCCGATCATTAGAAAATGCAGAATATGAAAAGAAAGTACTAACTCTCTGAGAGGATTCAATTTTCATCAAGTACCTTTGAATGTCAAGTTCTGAATGAAGTGAGGCCAACATGCACTGCACGGCCTGCAGATGGAGAGAAAAGACAAGGGAGATTAGGGAACAGCAGCGGATAGAGAGGGGAGAAAATGGAAAAAGAAACCCGTCCGGGGCTTATAATCCTTTTCAATAAGACAATGGACATTATTAAATGTATATAATGGTTTTACATGTTAACATCAGTTGTACAGATATGCAGCACTGGAGTCACGCTTATTGGCCCTTATAGGGACACAGCACAATTAGGATGCAACATGGAATATGGAGTCAGGACGAGACAAGGTGCCCGATACATTTTATGTACAGCCTGTACTGTTTCTTCCATTGCTGGATTGTCTGTACTTCCATCTAATTTTGAACATATAAAGCCATATTGGTGCAATTGAGCAGACTTGTGTACATGTGCCTGCCTTGTCACCGTTCTGTTTATCAAAAGGCAGCAGGGTTTGATGATACAGATAAAATGAGGTGAGAAGTAAGAAAGGCAAGGTGTAGGCAGTACCATTGTGTTAGGACTAGCGCCAAGAAGGGTTGCCACCTTTTCTGGAAAAAAATACCAGCCTTCTTATATATTTATCTTTTTCCCTAACATTGGGATCAACCATCATTTTTACTGGGCAGGTGGCAACCCTAGCACCAAGGTAGAAAGCATTGGTATGCAATGACATATATAAATAACACATCATACCCTGAGAGCGGACCTGTAGCATATTCTGCGTCTTCAGTGGCAATACAGCAAGTCTACTGCTAAGTTGATCTCATCCCCGGGGAAAGTATGAAACCTTTATTAAAGATAACTATGAAGGCAGGTAAATATTGCATCATATGACTAGAAACATCCTTCCCCAACAACCAAGCACAGTCTATCAGCAGAGAGTGGTGTAACCAGTATCACGGGGCAAGGCTTACTTCAAATAAATGAGCAGGTGTAAAAAATATCTCAGCTGAAAAGCACTTCTGGGTTCTGCTGAGGCCAAACATCAGTACAAATAGCATTACATAACGTTTGGAACACCCACTGGGCCTGCTGCACATTGGCATTTGTATTGGTTTTGATTCCAACGTTAAAATAGGGCACTATAGGGTTGAAAGCTTTATAAAAACAAGGGGAAGCCTTGCAACATAAATATCATTAGACATTGATTGAGCTTTTAATAGTTCCTCTTGATAACAATCCAATTTTAACATACATGCTACTCAGCTAGAACCCACCCTAACAGATTAATCAAATCTCTTGTTTCCCCATGACTGTCAATAACAACAGTGGACTGACTCCCTTAGATCATAGAGACAAATATTCCTGCACTCACATCTCCCTTTGAGAAAATGATCATTCTGCCTGTTATACAAAATCTAGACCATAGTGTGAGAGTCTGGTCAAGATGGCCCCTATCTTGGCCCCTAGGTTGAATCAATCTGTTAAGAGCATTATCTATACTTGCTGTATATACATTTATGTAATCTCTATCCAGGCTGCACCTTAGCTGCTTTCTCAAAATAAGGTATTTTCTTTTGCACATATACTATACTGCCTGCCCCCAAGATAAGCTTGTACAAACTACAACTATCTAACGATGTGGAGGGGTTGACAATACTAAGCTGACGACTGCATGGCGGTGGGCTCCCCTTGGCCTAGTAACTTATAAACACAGCTAGAGGCATGGGTAATTGCCAAGAAACTAAAAAAGAAAACCTTATTTAGAGGATATAAATACATTGAGGCACATTTACTAAAGGGCAAATAGTGGATAGTTAGAGAAAATTCGCTGACAATTCGCCACAACATCGTCTATTTACTAAAACGAGAACAATGCACTAGTGAAAAACCTCAGCGTTAGAGATCTTTTGCGCTGTTTTGCCCAGTCGAATTTTCACTCTGGCAAACGATCTTTAATCCGCAAATTTGTAAAAGTGTAAACTTTGCAATACCGTATATACTCGAGTATAAGCCGTCCCGAGTATAAGCCGAGGTACCTAATTTTACCTCCAAAAACTGGGAAACCTTATTGACTCGAGTATAAGCCTAAGTTCAGAAATGCAGCAGCAATCAAAAAATTGAGGGTTTCTGCTCCCATTGGAGGTGCCGACGTCTCGTTTTTGGACCATTCTTGGACGCCAGCGAATATTCTTGGAGACTATTCTTGGATGCCGGCAACTATTCTTGGTCGTCGGCAACTATTCTTGGACGCCGGCGACTATTCTTGGACGCCGGCGACTATTCTTAGACGCCGGCGACCGTTTTTGCACTTGACCCGAGTATAAGCCGAGGTCGATTTTTTCAGCATATTTTGGGGGCTGAAAAACTCGGCTTATACTCGAGTATATACGGTACTTTAGCCTTTTCACCAAAGTCAATTTTTTTCCAAGTTCTACCTGCCGAATAGTTGAGATTAAGCTACATCCTCAATGTACTATGTCAGTGACATCATAAACTGTATTGAAAAGAAGTCATATATTAATGTGGGATTATGTTTACAAGTTGTAACTGTTATATATGTTATTTACACTTTTTTAACCATTTGAAGCTCATGCCACATTTGTTTTAGTGTGGGCTCGTGTCAAGGGCAATAGAGGATCTCTTTTGTCTTTATTATGCTTCCTTGGACATAAGAAGATAAGAAGTGGCCACTTCCAACAATTTCACTTTTTTCACTAATAAATACATACATATGACATGTATGTAGCCACCTTATTTGAATTAACGTAAGCGTAAGTATGTTAATAAAGTTTCGTTAGGAAGAAAGTAACGCAAGAAGAGATTTACCAAGAAACTTTCGTGCTGACGAATTTTCCCTAGTGAAAATACGCCAGCGTTCATTTGTCAAGACAAATTTTCGCATTTTGATGAATGTGCGTAGTCATAGCGAATTAATGTCTGACGTAGTTGTGCAAAGTATGGCAAAACTTTTGGACCTAAGTAAATGTGCCCCATAAACTGTGCAACCTTTTAGACCCACTATTATGCTGAGCGATAGGGATGAGCACATTTTTTTCGCAGAGTTTTGCTGTGAAAATGACGGCCAATGGGAGAAAAAAATGTTGTGCATCAATAAAAATTGCGCGCGTCAAAAAAGTCTAAAAAATTGTCGCCCATAGACTTTAATACATTTCGCAGACTTTTCGCTGGCAACAAATTTTTGGCAAAGTGAAACGGGTCAAATTGGCCCATGCTTATTATCTAACAAATAAATCTCCAGCTATCTATATAACATTCAGGGGCAGATTTATTTCAGCATGAGGATGCATCTATTCACAAGATCCTACAAACAATACACCCTATTGAATTGTACGGCTTAAGGAGAACATTTTGGAGTATCTAATGCAGATCTTTAATCTTTCTACCGTTTTATAACTATGCCCTGTGGCACTGAGAAGACAAAGACTTTATTACATTTCCAGTTTACTCTCCCATCTTTGTTCATTTGTGGGTAAATGGCTGGCTACAGATTCCCTCATATGTCAATTTTCATTACACTCATTTCCCCTAACAACAGTTTAGTATATTCCTCAGTCTAAATACAGGCACATTCTGTATATTCCGATTTGCATTTAGCTGTCAGCCTTGCACATAATATCTTTCTGTTAATAGAAGCAATGTCCTCAGTTAACTTTTTACTAGAACAACTCATGTATTTATTCTGAATAGTTCAAACACCTCACACCACAGATTAATTCGACGAAAGTGAAGGAAACTCAGATAAATATGAGGAAACTCATGAATATTTAAATCTGAATGTCACCGGGGGAGGAAGTAACTGGGGGATAAAGCAGGACTTTTTAAGGGCAATTAGGGGTGATGAGCCAGACCACAGTACGACCCTATAGAGCAAGAGCTGGTGGTTGCAAGAAGGAAGCTCAATAACACCACATACAGTTATGGGATCCATTATCTGGATATCCATTTTCCAGGAAGCTCTGACTCCATTTTTTTAGAATAATTCACATTTTGAAAAATTATAGTTTTTCTGTTTTTCTGTTTTCTGTTAAACAGTACCCTATGCATCATGCCAACTATGACATAGATAATGTTTATTGGAGGCAAAACAATCCTTTTGGGTGTAATGTTTAAATGATTTTTTAGCAAAGTGTGGAGATCAAAATTACAGAAAGATCCTTTATCTGGAAAGTTCAAGGTCCCGAGCATTCTGGCAGGCACTGGGGCCCTTTGCTTTAACAGGACAGGACTGCATTCTAATTGGAGATGTAAGACGCACCGGAAGATTGGCCCTTCCCTCCTGACACATCTCTCCTCCTCGAATGGTGCGCAGGCGCAGCCAATGCACCCTCCCGGCTGCGTCAAGGGCATTGGCCGTGTTCAAATGACATGGCGTCTGGTCGCTCGCGTATGACGCAGAATGTCATGCCGCCATTTTTGTCGCAAGATTCAAGCTTTGGCGCCAATTCTCCTTTAAAAAGGCCCTTTTTCATGGTAACAATGCCCAAGCTGGCTTCTGTTTATAGATCCTGAAGTGTTGTATTTCACTTTCCTGTTTTTTTGACTTCTGCCTGCTTGACTTCGATTCCTGCCGCCTGCCTCGACCCATTTGCCTGTTTTGTGACTACGATTTGCCTGATCCTTGCCGGTACCTCTTTAGAAACTCTCTTACTACCAAACCCACAAATTCCCCGTTGGTTCTGCAGCAGAAAGCCCGGGCCCCAAAAGGGTGTCGGTGAGAGTGCCAGCTGCATTTTAGGATCCAGATTGACGAGTGCATTACAGGAGACATCTGTTATATTCTCAGTTAGACCACAGTTTACTCCAGGATAGTGGGAGTAGAACAAGAACATGGCTGCCTGTTACAGACTTCTGCACACAAGAGGCCTATAGGAAATGGGTGGGTAATATTGTGCATCACTGGAAGTTACTATAATATTAAGTGCTGCTCTTATATGGCTCTGGTACTACATAGGAAAGGAAAGGTTCACCTTGTAGTAGAATGGATTCGTAATTCACATTGAGATGGTGACATAAAACAAAACCCAGAGATCATAGAAGATGGAAAGTGCTGCATGAGGAAAATAAAGAATACTATTAATGGGTATATAAATAGCCATCTGTCAATCATAAATAACCAGAGTGTTGCATCTCACGTTTCCAGAAGGCAATCTAAATTTTCCAAATATATATATATATATATATATATATATATATATATATATATATATATATATATATATATATATATATATATATATATACTATATTTATAATATAGGTTCCAGTATTCTCTTTCAGACACATAGCCATATCCTACCTGGATAATTAGCAATTCATTTAGCGGCACGCAGCAGACATCACGGCTGGTTGTGCAGCCACGCAGTAGGCATCTAGATGTGCTGCTAATTAGCCATCCAACATATTGACTTCACATATGCCCAGTTTTAATCTTTGGCAACCCAAATTCTGATATAATAATCATTGTAAATAGAAAAAGCTTTACAGTAAGGTAAAAATATATTATCTGCCTCCTAAATATGCAGATAAGAGCTAAACTGTAGATAAAAAGAGACAGCAACACAATGTAGAATCTATAAACAAGGGTATAGCAAGAAGCTTCTGGACCCCTTTGCAAAGTTTGGTGTGGTATGTCCTAATTTTGTCTACCAAAAACCTTTATCCAGGGTTAGAGTGTATCCACTTGACACTTGAAGTTTGAAGACAGTCCTGAGTTTGACTCAGTTGTTACTATAACTAGCGGTGTATTATATCATTAGTTCTATCTATGTTGGCAGCATACCCCCCTAAATACATGCTGCCCTAGACCCAGGTCTTTGTGGCTTTTCTACAAGTCAGAGCAAACCTACCGTATGTTCCCAATGACCAACAATTTCTAAAAACCCAATTATTTTAGGTCCATGTGGGTCCCCTTAGGTCTGAGGGCCTGACTGTAGTTACAATCCCTATAGCTAAGCCCCAGTCTATAAAGACTACAATGTGGTGCTGGGTGGGTGATGTTGTTATGCTAACCATGTTTTGTGTTGTTATGCTCACCAGAGCTGATACAAATTGCTGGCAGTTTTTGAATATTTGCAATCTATTACAGTATCATTATTATAATGTATGCACTGACAAATTTTGCTTTACAGGGATTGGTCACTGCCCCTGCGGAGCTTACTATCTAAGCAACACACACTAAGTGGAGCCAATGAACCTGCCTGTGTGTTTTTGGAGGAAACCAGAGAACAGTACCAGTGGGAAACCCATGCAGATAACACAAATGTCTTGCAAGATGCCAACGTTGCAAGGCAACCTACAGAGACACTGTGTTTAAATAAAACAGGAACATATACTGTATTTTCATGACTTCCCTTTTAAGACTATCACCGAATGAAAATTCTTACTTTCTTACTTTCTTTTTATTTCAGTTTCAAGAAGAAAAAGAAGCTGCAAATTTGCCATAGTTTCACTTTATTGTAAAACAAATATATGTCCCAAAAGGGGACTGAGTCTATAAATCCTTTTTTGATGGCCTTTTCTAGTAGCTGCCTGTGCTCTTTATCCCTCTCTAATACCAGCTCTGTTCTTCACTAATCCAACGGCCACTGCCCTTGCTTGTAATAGGTGTAGTGTCTCGGGCCCGATAACATCATTATATTGTGTGCGCTGCTTGGGAATTAGCAGGGTTCTTTTATTATCGCTTCCCAGACATGCCTTTACTGAATGACTAGACCTCAATCTGAGACTAGACTCACAGGCAAGCAAATCATTTATTTCATTCCCCCTGTAAACCTTTCTTTGCATCAATTTTCAATTTATTACAGTATCAATGTCAAGAGGGGGTTATCCTGATTTGTTTTTATCACAGTGTCTATTCTGTATCCTTTGCTGTCTTGTTGCATTACATCACCGGTGCTTTAATGTATAATAATAATGTATATATAGGGATAATGTCTACATAGAGTATAGTAAAAAGAGACACTTTTAGTTATAGGATTTGTACAAAGGATGCATAAGCTGACGTGCCCCGTCAAGGCAGTGTCCATGTGTCAGTCCTAACTGAATGCTTACTCATTTTAGGCTTCAGGGCCCCTTTAATTTTTGTTATACTTAGTGACTGGATAAAAGCAAGACAAAATGACAAAATGTAAGTCTAGGGAGAAAATTGCATGAAATGAGAGTAATTTAACCAAAGCCAATTTAACCAGAGACATTTTAATCCTATAAAATCATAAGGGTTTAACACCAGTGTGAACAAGTCCTCTTATGTTTGTCAAAAAAAACATGATTTGATGTTTAAATGATACACCTGAGACTACAGAGAGGTGTAAACCTCCAGCTGTTGTGCTTTACTGTAGCACTGCATTGCATAACCAGCCCTGTATATTGTACAGTAGAACGTGAGATTGCAAATGAATATCAAGAAATAACTTATTACAATCGCTATCTGATATGGCTAGAATTATGTGAGACAGCCCAAGGCAGGAGACTGAATGAGTGTTACGGATCATAACAGGAGTCTTGATACACTTTTTGGGCTTTAGGCTAATGGCACGTCGAGTTCGTTTTTTCATACTTCAGGCACAAAAACTGTCTCTATGTCCATAATAGAAGGCTGCCCTCCACAATGATAGGCAACATGGGAGGGACAGGGGTTTCTCTGCCATGAGCATGGCAGCACCTCTACTATGTGATTGTGGGGGTGACCATTGTCAAATTTGGCATGGGTTGGCTTGACTCTGAGCCACACGGGTAACTTGAATGGATAGTTGGTAAGGTGAGCGGATAAATGAGTAGGTCAGGGGGGAGGTGGACATCCTTGGATGCAGATGTTGATAGAAAGGCTTAGGTGGATACGTGCCATTGCTTTACTACTGTTTAGTGTTTGTTGTACAGGTATGAAATCTGTAATCTGAAAACCTGTTATCCAGAAAGTTCTGAGTTACAAAAAAGCCATCTCGCATAGACTCAATTTTAACCAAATAATTCCCATTTTTACAGGCCCGGATTTGTGGAAAGGCCACCTAGGCCTGGGCCTAGGGCGGCAGGATTTTAGGGGGGCGGCATACTGCTGAACCACACCCACATTGGTTCAAAAACACTGGGGATGTGCTGGAGATACAATAATTTTTTAATTTTTCCGTGAACCAATCCCCATTACTCCAGTTCAGATGATGAAAGGGGAGGGAACAGGGGGCAACGAATGGCAGTGGGCCTAGGGGTGCCCACTATGTAAATCCGGCCCTGCATTTTTACCTTGTACTTGATCCCAACTAAAATATAATAAATCCCAATTGGAAAAAAAACAGCCTATTGGGTTTAATTAATCTTTCATTTTTTTTTTGTAGTAGACTTAAGTAATGGAGATCCAAATTACAGAAAGATCAGAAAGATCTGGAGAACCCCAAGTATTCTGGATAACAGGTTCCATACCTGTATAACTGTTTCGCTACAGTAAGTCATGGTTGGGTATGTATGTTAATTCATGTTTATTTGGGGGGTAAGAAGGGGTGAGGGCAGGCCTGGACTGGCAATCTGTGAGTTATGGCAAATGCCAGAGGGACTGCTGTAAGTTGCCATAGATAGTCGCTATTTATTGGGCTGTTGGGGATTGCTTGGGCCTCTGTGTATTGGAATGCCAGGGCCTATTGTGAATGCCAGTCTGGACCTGGGTGAGGGTTACGGCTCGTCCCAACACTACACGTCATGCAATCACCTCCAGATACTGCTGCCTACTCTCTCCCGACAGATCTGTCCTGTCAAGTAAAAGACAACGCAGGGTCTCGCTAACAACTTAAGTGCTCATTGTAGTTTAAATTTGAATTTAATAGCTGTGGTTAGGATAATTAAGTCATTTACACGCAGGCTGTTTATTGTGCTTTTTTTTAGAATTTAATGGGGTAGATTGTTTGAACAACAGGGACATTATTCTGACCGATTACACACTTAGCAAACAATGGTATGCGCTTACTTAAGTGCAAGAAAGCTTTGTAGCACAATAAACGCTCAAATAACCACTGGGTTACTAAACTGTGTCCCTAATTGTGAATTTCATGTCGTAGAAAATACATTATTATGAGTTGCCACTTCTGCAGAAAGTAATGGCACCAAAGTGATCTCCACACAACACCAATTGTGTTGCTAAATTGTGTTATGAGCATGGGAGGTCCAGTGGTGTCTAATGGGTGTAGGATGATTTAGTAATTGAAACTCAATAATTATGATGACGGGTGCTGCTATTCTTGTACAAGCTTGCACATGGCTGCCATTACTGGTCTATTTCTATAGAATACTTAAATAAATGATGCTAATGTCCTGTTTACTAATCTCTGTTTATCCTGTCCCTTTTGCAGAGTTAGTTTAGTCACCACCTTGCACAAAATATCCACAATATTTAATGCAGAAAAATACCGTGACCTAAAACCCACGAGTCTTCACAATATCTGCATTAATTCAGCAAATAAGATTCACACTTTAGTGACTACTCATGCAGTAATAATATTAGTGCCAAACAAATTTGCAGCAAATATAGGTAATAATTGCAATTTCAGCATTTATAGGTAAGGATTTATAGAGGAATTGGCATTTAAAAGTATGTGTATTTGGATACAGTTTCCTCATTACAAAATTGAAGCAATGGAGTACAGATCAATTACTATCTGGGTTCCTACACTTAGGAAAGTGTCACATGGGGAGTTCAAACTCAACACTACTTGTCCTCTGTGGAGTGAAATAGTGATCTTTCTAGGTTGGCCTGTCCATTCCACAATCTTCTAGGGGTGGGCTATTACAGAGCTATACTCTGTAATAGAGAGGGAAATAAAGAGGGAAGGTGCACACCCTTAGATTAAGCTACAGGGTGCTAATCCATAGGTGACTCCCCATAAGGGACTCAAAAAAAATTTACAAGAATTCAAAATAATGTATAGCACACCAACACGTTTTGACCTTAAGGGTCTTCCTCAGGGGCACAAATAAAACAAGACCCTTAAGGTCGAAACACGTTGGGCTCACCTTCTTACTTTATTATTAAATCTGGTTCATTTATTTTTTGCAATAAATTTGCTTATTAATTTTTCTCTTGTTTCAAAGAGTTATTTGCAACTGTAATTTCTATTGAAAATAGTATTTGCCTACTGGTGACTCTTGGGACGATGTAGAGCCACACCTGTAAAGAAGAATACAAGGCATTATGGGAATTGGAGTCTTGGCTGATTACTGCTACATTATTTCTGAAGTTTGCACTTTGCACTTTGTACTTTGCAGCCATTAAAAATGTGTAATGAATGTAGGTGTTAGAATAACCTTAATTTTTTGTATTGAGCCATATTTTACTTTTGGGTTTCTCCCAGTGAAGAACATAAGGAGAAGTTACATGTGCTCCCAATGAACAAGTTTTTTGTTTTTAAAGTGTGTAGGACAGACCAGAAACCTCTCTGTCTACAGGGCCGGATTTACATAGTGGGCGCCCCTAGGCCCACTACCGTTCATCGTCCAGGGGGACAGGAGCAATGGGGATTGGCGCACGGGAAATTAAAAAAATTATTGTATCTCCAGCACATAACCAGTGTTTTTGAACCAATGTGGGTGTGGTTGGGCAGCATGCTGCCCCCCTAAATTCCTGCTGCCCTAGGCCCGGGCCTAGGTGGCCTTTCCACAAATCCGGGCCTGTCTGCCTGGACCTACTGATAGATGGACAATAGAGGTCAGAAACTTGAGTAGTTTAACACTTGAGTAGTGCCTCAAACAGCCTCAGAGGTTCTTGAGTGCCCCTGATGTCAAGTAGGTTTAAGGGTGCTTTGTCAGTCTCCAGAAGTGTGATTTAAATTACATTATAATATTTTTAACCCTCTAAGATTTTCATTCACTGCCAGAGAAAGGAATTTTTGGGACTCTTTGCTACCCATATCAAGCTGGCGACAAAACACCCATGTGCCACCACCCTAAAGCTGTTGGCAACTAAAGGCAACCCATATTGTTCACACTTTCAATTGTACTCATATGCAAATAAATCCAGATTTGGATCAGGCAAAACCATTTGCACAGATGCCCCTGGCCATTGGCTACTAATGTCAAATGAATAACAGGAAAATTTCATTTCCCACTGAATATGAAGAATTGTAAGAAGTGCAGAAACAAACACTTCATTCAAAAGGCGATTGGCAAACGACAGCCAGACCCAGGGCTAACCCTTCCCTAGTAGATATAAGATAAAAATAGAACATCTGAGAGAGTCTGAAGTTTTTTTCACTACACAATTTCTGATAGTTTCCACATGGCAAACTGGCCAATGTTAAAATTCTCCCATTAGATATACACTCGAGAGCGCGACATACGTAAATCATTAAGAACTGTTAGCGTTCCGGGAAGTTTGAAAGAAAGGGCAAGCGAGTTGGGACAAGTAGTTTAGCTTCTTCGCAGCAATGCTCAGGCTCTATGGTAACTTGGCACCAGGGACAGTACCCTCCACTCTCCAACAAGCAGATGTCTCATTAGCATAACACTAGATTTGGGGAAATGATAAAGCCCACACTGGCAATTATTATCCTCTTACGTTCCAGCACACCACAGATGCTGATATGAAACAGTTATTCATAGGTTTACATCATTCATTCCAAAACAAATGCCTTCAGACTTGACTTTAGCCTGAGAGAACATGTTCAGAGAGGTGATCCATACAATAATGTTTTTTTCCTTCTCCTCCTTGAGAGATTACAGTGAAATCTGCTCATCTGGTTTTGTAAACTCACATTTTGGGGGATTTAGGGATACACGAAAAGGAGGACATAGTGGGGACTCAACGGTGGCTCCAACCATATAAGACATGCAGTGATCCATATGCCCAAGCTAATGGGCACACTAGTACAGAGGTTATATTGTAATATAAAAAAAAGTTTAGTCTGGTTCAGCAATGCATGCCAATCCTTTATTTTAACTGGTTTTGCCTATTTATAAGTCACTGGCAGATTTGGGATCCAGTCCTTAAGAAGAATATAAATGAGCTTGAGAGAGCGCAGAGACGGGCAACTAAACTGTTTAGAGGGATGGAAGACTTAAATTATGAGGGTAGTCTGTCAAGATTGGAGTTATTTTCAAAGATAATTGCGAAGAGACATGATTACTCTTTATAAGTACATTAGAGGGCATTATAGACAGCTGGCGAGAGATCTATTCTTCCATAAAATGGATCATCGTACCAGAGGCCACCCCTTTAGACTAGAGGAAAATAACTTTAATTTGAAGCAACGTAGGGGGTTCTTCACAGTGAGGACAGTGAGGTTGTGGAATGCCCTGCCCGACGGTATTGTAATGGCTGATTCTGTTAATGCCTTTAAGAGGGGCTTGGATGATTTCTTGGACAAGCATAATATCCAAGGCTATTGTGATACTAAAATCTACAATTAATAAAGATGTTGGTATATATAGTTTCAGTGAGTGTGTGTAGGTATGGACACTGCGTTTCATTTGGAAGGGTTGAACTTGATGGACTTTTCAACTTAACTATGTATGTAACCCTACAAAGTGGAACGGGAAGGCAAACAAGTCATCTTGACCCCACAACTTGACAACTTGATTACTGACTAATGCCGTGGTTTTAGATAGTTTTAACATCTTTCCATCCTCCCTATAGCCTCTCACTAGAGTTATTTATTATTATTATTATTATATTCTCCTACAGGTTACCTTTTGTCTCAAACATTTTCAACTGTTGCTGCATCTACTGTATCATCTGCACTCTTTTCCTCTCTCAATGCCCTCCTGATTATCTAGTAATTATATGCAATTCTAGGGGATTAGCAGGAACAGAATGCATCAGCACAAAGCTTAAAATGGCTTAGGTACAGCCAAATTCAGATTGATTCTTTAAATCGTGTATAAACTAATTTAGGGGGGAAAGGATAGCAAATGAGCTACAGTAATGGATAACAAACCAACGACCACCACTTCTATACATACATGAATCATACTCTGCATACTCTAATGCCCAGTGTTACATATATAACTGGTCTTTTCTTCCAGATCTCGGGACAGCAGAGGCATGCCAATCCGTGCAGTAAAGCAGTGATCCACAACCAGTGGCTTGTGAGCAAAATGTTGTCCACCAACCCCTTGGCTGTTGCTCCCAGTGGCCTCAAAGCAGGTGCTTATTTTTGAATTCCGTGCTTGGAGGCAAATTTTGGTTGAAAACCAGGTGTACTGCCAAACAGAGACTCCCGTAGGCTGCCAGTCTACATAGAGGCTACCAAATAGCCAATCACAGTCCTTATTTTGCACCTCCCAGCAATATTTTTAATGCTTGTGTTGCTCACCAAATCTTTTTACATCTGAATTAAGTTCATGGCTACAAAAAAGTTGGGGGACCCTGCAGTAAAGTAAAAAAAATAATACAATGAAATGGAAATGATGCCAGAGGATCTCCTTATAAAAATATCACATTACTTTTCCAACATACCTCACTTGAACTTGTCATAAAGGAATGCACACAAGGTCTATGCCAGAAATCTAATGTACATATTTAATAAACTTTGTTTAACTTGCTGGCTTGTTTCAAAGCATTGTTAGAATCAGCCAATGTCCTCCCATGCACCGTTTTTTATCATTGCACCTGCCTTATCTCTCCCATTAAGGGCTATTCCACACGGGGAGATCGGCAGGCGTTTGCGGTCGCGGCGACAAAGCGCAGCGCCAGTCGCCGCGACCGGCGCAGGCGACAGTTTTGTATGGGCGCCTATGTAAAAACGCCTGTGCTAACCACACGAGGCGATGCGCTTTTCAACAGTCGCCTGAAAATGCCTCGCCAGGCTTTTTCAGGCGACTTTTGAAAAGCGCATCGCCTGGTGTGGTTAGCACAGGCGTTTTTACATAGGCGCCCATACAAAACTGTCGCCTGCGCCGGTCGCGGCGACTGGCGCGGCGCTTTGTCGCCGCGACCGCAAACGCCTGCCGATCTCCCCGTGTGGACTAGCCCTAAAGGTGCACAGGGGATAAGGGCACTTATGTGACACACCACTCACTAGTCATTAAATAGATGAGTAGAGTGCTTGGCCCAGACAGTAAGGGTGGTGGTAAGGGCGTCTTAATTATTGTACCAAACATATGTTCGTGTGTACGTGTTTCCAGAGTAGCTGCAGAGAAGTGCTAGCAATACAATGGCATTTTAACAAACATATTCACAAATGTCAAATGTGTTCTTCTATATGAAAGAAATGCTTCAGGGAAAGAATTATTAATTCACAGCCCTCCGGCATATATTTACGGCGTCTGCCTAGCCACATTGATGAGATCTGTATGAATGCACTACATGCTCTTAGTATAATTAGTCTGTAGAACGTATTTTAGATAGCTAAATTAATTGTCAAATGGAAGACCAAAACATGGCGGGCTGGACCAAGATATTAGTGGGGAAACTTCATTTACAGCTTTCAAGTATTAAAGATGATTTTCAGAAGAAAGCTGGACCCTGTGCTTGCTTGCATATAGGGAGGTTGCTATGTTTTATGAGAGGTTCACAGCTACAGACAGAAAATGGGACCAACCAATAAAGGCTCCACTAACCTGTGCAACCTGGGTATGGTGAGAATTTAGAGCAGTGTCCCATACCAGTGGCTCGTGAGCAACATGTTGCTTTCCAGTCCCTTGGATGTTGCTCCCGGTGGCCTCAAAGCAGGTGCTTATTTTTGAATTCCAGGCCAGTTTCGGTTGTATAAAAAACCGATGTACTGCCAAGCAGGGCCTCTTGTAGGCTGCCAGTCCACACAGGGGCTACCAAATAGCCAATCATGGCCCTTATTTGGCACCCTTGGTACTATTTTAATTCTTGTGGTCAGGGGTGCCCCTTCCCTCTGCGATTACCTTTTTGCGCCTGAGGGGGTTCACAAGGGCGGCAGAGAGGACCAGTACACTAGCGTAGAGAGCCTAACTGCGCTCTCTGCACTATAAGATATTTGAAAACCGGAAATTCGGCTCATAAAATACCAGGAACAGCATTTTTGCCGCCCCTGGTACCTAGCGGGGTGCTGCCGCCTGAGGCGACAGCCTCAACTCGCCTCATTGGCGAAGTGCCCCTGCTTGTGGTGCTCCAAAGTCTTTTTACATTTGAATGTGGCTCAAGGGAAGAAAAGTTTGGTGACCCCCAAATTCAAGTAGAAAGTGTTGATTTGGTAATTTAGGATTAAAACTTAGTCTGTGTGAACCAACCATCCACAGTTTATCACTAAAGACAATTTGTGATCAAGTGGATTTAAATGGGCAGGCTGGAACATCTGATCTGCTGATAATTGCATAGGCTTGAGTATGTAGGTGTTGCTTTATGGCCACTGGTATCTACAGACCTCTAGAGCTGAATTGCCATCAAAAAAATCTATGTAAAAACCCATTAGCATCAAACACTACTAAAAGCTACATGAAATCGAAAGTATATATGTGCTCAGCCATCTACAATTTAATCTCCCTTTAATATCCATGTTGAAGAATATGATTACTGTGGCCACATTAGCCCAGCTGGAATACGGCAAGAAAATATGACTTTGGGAAAAGGTTACCACTTTATTCTTGTTTTAGCTTAATTAATGGTTGTAGGAGAAAGCTTTCATGTGAACCTGATCTGTACCAGAAATCAAGAGAATGTGTCTCTATAATGCACCTGGATTATTATCCTAAATGTTACTTGAGTTCCAGTAAATGTTTAATGTATGAGTATTATAACAGTTTTGAAGTACAAGTCCATTTTATATTGATGCATTCAATACTACAGGACATTCCAGCTAATCATACTCTTCTGTCTGACACATTGGATCAGAGCACGCTTTGCAAGGTTCATCAGTTAATGAGAGTCTAACACCTTATAAATTATACAATATCCCCTGCAGAACATCACATTAGCAAGACAAAGAGAGAGAAAACAAGGTAACAAAACACCATTGTTCTGCATGGTTAAACTTTAACTTCAGCTTGTCTTGTACAAACATCATGGGCACATCATTCAGTTTAGCATATACCAGCTGTTTCGACTTGCTGCGGGAATAATATAAATGCTGCTCCAGGCTAAGGCTCGTGGAATCATCAACATCACGCATATAAACTTCTTAGTATACGAGTGGTGCAAACACTGAGAATTTTTTTGGGCTAAACTACAGTGGGGATCATTTGTAAACCTCACAGTTTCGCAAGGTGGGAATTTAAGTTACTGTCAACGCTATTTTCGCGCACAACATCCTCGCACATTGGGTGCGCTCGCGCAAACACCCGTCTCATTAATCACAATGCAAAGTCGTAAAAAACCAGAAACACGGGCAGAGCAGTGCAATATATTAGCATTCAGGAAAAAACATGGGCAATACAACCATTTGCGAAAAAATATGCACTGCGCAAACTTTATAAATGACCCCCAGTAACTCCAACAGAAGTTACCCTGCAATTAGCACTGGTTATCCAAGGTCATTCCCAGCTTTCTAAACACCATTAAATGTTGGAAATACTGTACCTACTGTGTGTGCCATAGTTCCCACCTTTTACAAAACAACTCTTATAAAAACCCCATATATCGCCTTAAACAAGAGTCATCCAAGATAAACATTCAACATAAAGTAGCATTTACAGAAACATTTGTCTCAGGCTCTCACATAAGTGGATACGGTTGGCCTACCACCACTAAAGGTGGCCATAGACGTAACAATTACGATCTTTCTTGGAAAAGATCTTTCCAAGAAAGTTTGTTCGTTTCAATACACACGCGTAGAGCTGACTCGTCAGTTATACAGGGAGAAACAATAGAATTCTACATATATCCAGGGCTGGAACTAGGGGCAGCCCGAGTAGGCAAGTGCCTAGGGCGCAAAACATAGGGGTGCCAGGCACTTACCTTGCACTGCTGCCTACCCCCTGTCCGGTCTGCAAATTCTGTCAAAGTTTGGTGGTTTGGAATAGCTGTCGACTCAGGTCCTCCAGACTGAGTCAACAGCTTATTGGCTCTTCTATTGGGTCCTAAGTAGGACTGAAAATTGGCCAGATATCTATCAGGTAAGTTTTAGAACCCTGTAGATGAAGGCCTAATCGCTGCATTTCTGCAGTCTTCACCCTGTAGGCCTGTAAAATGATGAAATTGTTGGCACTGAGCAGAGGATTGTATTATCCCAATTTGGAGCAGCAAGTAGGTGGCCATATCAGGTGTGGATCTGCTCATTGGCAACCTCATTTATGGCAAGCTTTACTGTTCATAAGTGATATCACTTAGCATAAATTATACTAGATAAAGTTAAGTGTCTGCTTAGTGCATCACCCACCACCATTCTACATGGTGCTTCAAATTCTGCCATCCCTGAAAGATCTCTTCTCTGCAATATGAAAGATGTCCTACTTCAAGCTTGTCTGGCTTACCGTACATAGATACTAAAAAAAAAAATTCTCTGTAGTCATCACATTTTTGATGTGTTTATCTCGTTCACCTCCAGATAGAGGGAGGGGGGTTCAGCCGAATCCAAAATAGTGGATTCGGTGCATCCCTAATTTTTTGGGGGGCATGTTAAATCCTGAAAAATTTGAGTTAGCCTGAATCCACTTCTTCTTTAACAGAGATACCAAGTCAACTAGGCTGGCAAGAAGCTAAATATTAAATCAGCAGAAGGCCATCTAAAAAGAAAATTTACTGAAACTTGGTCAATATTCTGGGACCAAATTGATTCCAGCTTCAAACCACGTATTCTGGGCTTGTTACAGTTATAATTTTCTTAGAGTGGTTAATCTGATGTGTCCATAAAAAGTCGGTTTCATCCCTTGTTGTCTGATTGTAACAGTTTAGAATATTACAAAAATTCACTGAGCGTGATTTCGTAGTTAGGTTGTTGGTTTTGGTTTAATTTACTTGTTTGTAATCTGGTAAATTGTTTAAGTGACCTCACCAATTAAAAATATCTTTCTGTGCATTTAGCCACAACAAAGCTCGACACCACATTGTATAGCTTTGTTCTTTGAGCTTTGTTTTCCTGCTTGTTTAATATGACAAAACAATAAAAACATTTAAATATACAAATTCAAGTTTTTTTTTCACTAAAAATTCTGGTTTCTATAGTAAAAAAAATAAATAGAGTTTTTCAAGTTTTTGGCATAACTTGCTGTGCCTCATTATTTGCTGGTCTGTGCATGGCTGCCTACCTGTATATGCCACTGTAATAATTTATTGTCCAACCTAATTCATATATACCGGTAACCTAAAATTCCTGCTATAGGCAATCAATGGGAAAGCTGTGTCTCAATGCTGTCAGTGCTAATATCTGCAGTGCAACAACATAATGGGTCCACCCTTGTCCTATCACATTGCGTGTGCACTTTGAATATTGAAGACAAATACAGATCCATTTGCTGGGTTGCTTTCTGTGTTACCAGGATACAGATGCAGCCGAGAAGCGCAGCCCACTGGGACAGAAATGAACAGACTATTAGCACTAATGAAATTTACATTTACCTGCCGGCTATCTTAGAGAGTAGATTATTAAATTCGCTGATTGGGAGCAGCCCTTTCTCCATCCTACACGGCCTGAATATAAAGAGCCTTAGCACCAGGAGTATTCAGGAGTATTCAGCCTGTGGCCCTTCGCTTTTAACGGTGAAACAGCTGGGATGCACATGCTGAATACTAACCTTTTGAAGAAATGTAATATCACATAGAAAGCTTTATCAAGTTCTAGTAACCAACAGCAACTGATTATTAGGCATGTACTAGTGGTCTGATTGCAGCAAACATCTGCTTACTATCAGGGTAGTAGGCTTGAAATAATCTCTGCATTTATTATTTATTCTTAGATAAACAGTCCCTGCACACAGAAAGCTAATAATCTAAGGTCCCTATCCCATACACAGACATTAAGGTGTAATTCATCAGGAGCCAATAAACCTTCCTACGACTGTAACAACAAACTGAGCCAATCATCCAAAACTTTAACATATACGGGCACATTTGCTATTGGTCGAATTAACCCTCGATATTCGACCGTCGAAGTAAAATCCTTCGTCGAAGTAAAATCCTTCGTCGAAGTAAAATCCTTCGACTTCGAATATCGAAGTC